>NC_090236.1:11487500-11707500 GCF_024489055.1 Chanodichthys erythropterus
GAAAACACAGTGTCTAACTGTCACAGAGAGGGAAGATGGGTAGTGCAGAAATGCTTCTGATGAACCACTGTAAATGTGTGTTTAGAGATCAGCCCAACCTTGAGAGTAATTATCCTCAAATGAAACGTTCAAGGCCGTATCTCACACTCACACACTTTGCATACCGATAATTAAAGCATTTACATAGTCGACGACAGAATGAGAGATTGAAAGGCTTGTTCCAAAACTAGTGAGCAGCCTACGTAGGCACCATTTTAAGCTTTTTTTTTTTCTTTCTTTCTTTCTTGTGTAATGTTGCGGTTTGAGCATGAAAAAGGTCTGCAAAGTTACAAAGCAATCCAAAGAGAGTTATTCTCTATATCAGTGTCACTGTTTCTGATCTCCTTGAAACGCCTCCATTGTAGTCTTGAGTTTTCTTCCAGGAACAAACACGTCACAATATCCCTCATTTAAATAATTCCTGCCCAAGACATACGCAAAACAAAGATGCGGGGCCTGGGTGAGTTAGTTAGTAGAGTGTTGAAACTCATGTTTATGGTAAGGGGCTGGACATTTCCAAAACACGCTTGACCAATCACAACACACTGCTCCAGTCGACCAATCAGAGCACATTGTGCTTTTCAGAAGGAGGGGCTTCATAGAGGAACTAAACATTGTTACTGACAGACTAGGAAGAGAGGAACTGCAACAATGGAGAATATCTGGAAAAAAAAAAAAATGTTTATGAACATTCAAGCATGAAAACCTGTTTTAGTAGAGCCTGAAAACAAAATCAAGACTTTGTAAAAGATCATAATATGGCCTCTTTTAAATTCGAACTCGACTAGTTTCCCCATGAAGGTCAGGTAAATGCGTGTTTCACAGACTTGCATTGTGATTGTAATTCTGTCTAAATCAAACAAGTCTGTTTTTTTTCCTGCACAAAATTACAGAGCAAATGACCCATTTTGAGAAATCTAATCCTGTCCGGATCGCAATGTCTGTGATTACAGTATAATTTTTTTACAAAGCTTCTCCTCGTTTATTTTGACCTATCGAATATCTTTGTTATATTGCTGCCTAGTGCACCTTCATTATGGATTTAGACCTTTTGCCAAATGTCTGGGTAAGAACAGCTGGCGGTTTTAGCTCTGATGGTATCCCATCTGACTTAAAAAGAGAATTAAATCAGTGAGGAGATTCTGATCACAAACTGCTCAGAACAGCCACTGCAATAACATGATCAGGTATGATCTTCACTTATATCAGTGCTTTAATGTATTTATGTATATATTTTATATATTGTGTTTGAAAAAAAAAATTCAGTATTGAAAAAAAAATATTCAGTATTGATGCATTAAATTGATCAAAACTGATGGTGATTGCAATTTACATAGCAATTTATTTAGATGAAGTTGCTGCTAATGTAGTGCATTCAAAACTGGTTACTTTTGAGGTTCCATTTTAGTTTAGATGCTGCATGTAAAGGCTGCTGTGTGTGTAGGCAGTAGACAGCGAGGAAGCTCACTAGATTTTGGATTAGAGCCAGTGAGAGAGCGTTTAGCTGTACTGAGTTTCAGGGACATTTTAATAGTTCCTCATTACACATTCAGAGCCATGCATTGAGTTAGCAAAGGCCTCATTAACAGCTCAGCCTTACAGTTTGTTTGAGCCCTGCAGAGTGAAACTTTCCACCATACCAATTTTAATGCATTAAAATGCATTTTACAGCTTGTCACAATGATGTTCAATGTCAGATCTCAAACCTGTCCTGGCAGTCCAGCTTCTTGCAGAGTAGCAATCTCTAATACACCTTTACAAAAAAAAAAAAAAAAAAAAAAAGGCGCTTATGCTTTTTACTACTTCTAAATATATTAGGTATGTAACAATACAAAATTGTCTGATACAAATATCCGATTGAAATATCTGAAACCAATATCCAATTGGAATATCCAAATTAATGATAATTAATTACACAATTTCGAAAGAAATGTGAATAACTTTTATTACTGATAAAAATGATTTTTCTAACTTTTTGGATGCTCTTAACTCACATTAACATAAACACAAATAATTGAATTCTAAAATGTACCTGTTTTGCTCACAATCACTCATCATTTCCCTCAATTAAAGGTGTAGTAAGCGATTTCTGAGAAACACTGTTGGGGGAGGAGAGTGAGCCAATCAGCAGTAGGGGGCGTGTCCACTTATGATGTGGGTGGAGAGAGAGTGCGCCACTCAGCAGTATGGGGCGTGTCCACTTATGATGTGGGAGGAGAGAGAGTAAGACATCATGACTAACAACAAACTCTTGCTTGATATACTCTTTTATGTTAATCTTTTGTTCTTCCTTGTCTTTCAATCATCATCTGCACATTTTGTTTTGCTTCAGTTGTGATAAAGGCTCTTGCATTGCATGTTCATGTTCATATATTCTGGGGCGGAGCAATAAAGGGAGGGGCGTGTTTGTTTGGGTTGATTTCAAATATCAACAATGTTTCTCAGAAATCACATACTGCACCTTTAAATGCAAAAGCATCTCTGAATTTGATCCACTTGTATATGTGAGCCTTTTGTTGTTGTATGTGTAGCAAATTAGCTCAAAAGAAATTTTGAATTGAATCATAACTAGTTATAATTAATTATAAATATTTGGATCAGTTAAAAAAAATGTACTGTTTTAACCTGTTTGGCCAATGAACACTCAGTGTTAATTTTTTATTAATTCCTAGAAATGTTCATTTCTTAGGTAATGGGAAATAATATTTTTATTGTACAGTACTACTCAGAGCATGTAGTCAAGAGCTGCATGATTAGGGACTCCAGTAAATGAGCATGAAACATGGACAACTTTACGTGTGACATGAACAAGACTTTATTAACTAAACACTTAAACTACTCTAGCATTCACACACATACATGCATACATTTTACCAAGGGAAAGAGAGAGCTGAAGCAGAATACAGGAAAGCAAGAAGTTACAGAATTGTTTGAAATTCAGCAGATCAACAGCCTTGAGCAAACCATCAGTTTAGTTCTAACACGCCCTTCTTTAAAAGGGGTAGGGATACTTAATGTATCAAATAATGAGACTAAGTCTGATACTTGCATGTCTCACCAATTTGAATTAAACTGTCCTGATGAAATTTGTGGAGGCTCCCATTGATGTTGTCTTAATAAAAGAGAACCAGTTGGATTCACAGGATCTTTGGTGAATGAAAAGTCTAGGCCGAAGTCTAGCACAAGCTTGGGGTTCCTCAGAAGCTTCTTAGCATCATCTTCACATCAGAGTTTTCTCAGTAAAAGAGCACACTGTGATCTTGTGATCAGTGATTTTAAAGTGTGAAGATGCCACACCCTCTTAAGGTGATTGAGCCAATAAGGAGTTGTCCCTTTGGAGGGAACTTTTACAAGTCTTTGTTCTGTAGCATAAGACATTGGATTGGATGCATGAGAGAAGAACCTTCTAGATTCTTATAATAATAGTGTGTCATAGAGTTACAGTCCCCTCCAAAACTATTGGAACAGTGAGGACTATTCCTTTATTTTTTTCTGTAGACTGAAAACATTTGGGTTTGACATCAAACAATTTATATGAGACAAAAGATCAACATTTCAGCTTTTATTTCCAGGTATTTACATCTGGATGTGATACACAACTTAGAAGATATAATGATTATTCAAACAATAAATAACACTAAATGTCTGCACTCAGTTTCAGATTTGGGTTTTGCCTGTGCAGACTGCATTTATAGTTAGACGTGTAACCAACATGAAAACCAGAGAGCTATCTATGGGTGAAAAACAAGCAACTGTGAAGCTGAGAGAAGATGGAAAATCAATCAGAGCCATTGCACAAACATTGACCATAGCAAGTACAACCATTTGGAATGTCCTGAAGAAGAAAGAAACCACTGGTGTACTAAGTAACAGACCTCGAATGGGTAGACCAAGAAAAACATCAGCTGTTGACGACAGAAACATTGTGAGAGCTGTAAAGAAAGACCCTAAAACAACTGTTAGTGACATCAGCAACAACCTCAAGAGGGCAGGAGTGAAGGTATCACAGTCTACTGCCCGCAGAAGACTTCATGAACAAAAGTACAGAGGCTACACCAGAAGATGCAAACCTCTCATTAGCAAGAAGAATAAGAAGGCCAGGCTGGAATTTGCCAAAAACTACAGAGACAAGCCTCAAACATTCTGGGACAAAGTTTTATGGACTGATGAGACAAAGATTAACCTCTACCAAAGTGATGGAAAGGCTAAAGTTTGGAGAAAAAAAGGATCTGCTCATGACCCCAAACATACAAGCTCATCTGTGAAACACGGTGGAGGTAATGTCATGGCTTGGGCTTGCATGGCTTCTTCTGGGAAGGGCTCATTGATCTTCATTGATGATGTAACACATGATGGCAGCAGCAAAATGAACTCTGAAGTGTACAGAAACATTTTGTCTGCCAATTTACAGAAAAATGCAACCAAACTGATTGGGAGATCCTTCATCATGCAGCAAGATAATGACCCAAAACACAGTGCCAAAGCAACAAAGGAGTTCATCAGGGGCAAAAAGTGGAAGGTTTTAGACTGGCCGAGTCAATCTCCAGACTTAAACCCTATAGAGCATGCATTTTACCTGCTAAAAAAGAGACTGAAGGGAGTAACCCCCCAAAACAAACAACAACTGAAAGAGGCTGCAGTGGAAGCCTGGAAAAGCATTACAAAAGAAGAATGCAAAAGTTTGGTGATGTCAATGGGTCATAGGCTTGATGCAGTTATTGCAAGCAAAGGATTTTCAACTAAATATTAAGTCTTATTCACTTTAATCTATTTTAAGTTAATCTGTTCCAATACTTTTGGTCACATGAGAAATGGGTGGGTTCAAACAAAAGGTTATATCTTCTAAGTCGTGCATCAGATCCAGATGTAAATACCCGGAAATAAAAGCTGAAATGTTGATCTTTTGTCTCATATAAATTGTTTGATGTCAAACCCAAATGTTTTCAGTCTACAGAAAAAATAAAGGAATAGTCCTCACTGTTCCAATACTTTTGGAGGGGACTGTAGCAACATGTAACATAAATTACCAAATAGGAAACGAAAGTTGGAGTCCATCGATACCAAACATGCTACCCATGTGATTTTAGTTATCCATAGTATGCAACTCTGAAACAATAATACCAAAATAGTTCAAAAGAGAAAATGAATACTTAGGCCAAAGCCTATAAAAGGATAAAAACTGGATATATAACCACTTTCTCAAGTGGTTATATATAGAATATATAGGATTAAAAGGGTTTATTTGTCCTTCTCAGAAAGAATTAAGTCTCAAGTCTTAATTCACAAGTCTCTGCAAATTCTTTGTGATCATAAAATAGTTGTTATCAGTAACAGGACACCTGGTTCTGCCTGTGTGTTGCAGTTTTGGGGGATGGGTTCACAGAACTTGTGAGGGAGAGTTTTCTGGATTATTCATTAAATATAATGAATAATTGTGTGTCTGATTGGTCCAAATGCTACATATGATATCTAAAAAGTAAAGCATAACATAGTAAAAGCATTATGAATTTTTGCACAGCACACTACTGAATTAGTAATTACACACAAGAGACACTGTCTTCACTTACAGCATGAGTTCCAATGCATTTTTGCGCCTCCTTTTGATTGACAGCATATAATCTGCCCTGATCAGCAGTTTTTAAGCAATCGTCCGTTCATAGTGAGGATAATTTCTTTTATTACTGATTATTGGCCGATACATTAGTGCATCTTAAAAATAAATGCTAATTCACCATAAAGTGTCAGTGACGTATATGTCTTTGTGTAGGATGCACACATACGTACACGTACAAGACCGTAATGGCCCGCACCCTTCAAAGTGCTCACTTCAAGTGCTCGGCCCCTCAGAGTAATGCTCACTCTCACACATTATCTTCATTGAAGTGCTGTGTAGGCTTTTGATCAGGCATTACAATTCCCCAGAGGTCCAGATCTTCAGGGTCTCTCTCTCTCAGTCTCTCAGACGAGGGGAATATTCTGACCTTTAGGGGCGAAAGGTCAAGTGGTGCAGAAAATCATCAAGAGCCTTTTAATGAGTCTGCATGTGAGCGATTGTGTGATGCCGCACTGCACTTTTTATTAGCGCCAAGAAAGTGCAAGAAAAATGGTGACAGAACGGATGATTACCTGTATGATGTTTTTTAAAACTGAATGATCTGTGGAACATAAGATTTTATCTGGTTATTCTTTTGCATACAGTTAACAAAAGATGACTTAAACTTCAAACGGAAATTGTATTAATTGTATTAATATGTAGAAGGTTTTTTTTTTTGTTTTGTTTTTTTTGTAATTTTGTAATGTGCTTTTGTAATTTTTATTAGCTTTTTTGTATTACTATTTATGTTATATTTATTATTATTTGAATTTAAGTTTTAGTTTTTATTTATATCCAGGTAATTTCAACCAAAACTTATTTCAGTTGGTTGTCAAGCCATCATTTTCAATTTTCATTTATAGTTTATTTTCTTTCAGCATTATTTTAATTAAAATTTTTCTCATAGTTTTAGTTTTAGTTAACAATAATAACCCCGAAAAGTACTCCATGCAACGTATAAGACTATATTTCTATTCTTTAAGTCGTACAATAGCTTTTATAACAGCTTTATCAGTGAATAAAGATGTAAATTTGGAAACTAAATTAGTTGTTTCTGGTGCAAGAAACTAACATTTCTACAAAATGCTACAAAATGAAAAGTGCAACAAAAGAAGATTTTTTTTTATTATTATTATTCGTGCGTATGTGCTTGTGCATGTTGCTGTGGAGCCCCTACAGGGACAAATAAGAGATTGGAGGAAAAATTATTTGTCAGTGCTTTTGCATTCTCTCGCAAATGTTTTGCATTCCCTTGAAAAAAAAAAAAAATTGTGTTGGCTCACAAAATGTTTGCATCCCCCGAGAAACCGTAAAACGAATGCAAAACTTTTGCAAGCAAATGCAAAAGCATTGAAATATATGTTTTCTGCCATTAAATTTCATATTTTTTTCCATCAACATGTCCCTTTAGGGGCTCCGTATGTTGCAGGATCATTCCTTCAGTGCATATTTTACCTAAATCGTTCATGCCACATGTTTTTTAATGCATAGATGTACACCAATTAAAACAAATTATGTAAGAATATAAAAAAAAAAAAAAAAAAAACTTTTTGAAGCACTTGACAGGCAAATTCCCATGTCCCCAATCATTCAATTTTCTCAACTTCACTTTGAAATTAAGGTTACATATATATTTCTAAAATAGCAATTTTAGGTATTAGTACATTTACTTATTCTCTTGAACATAAAATACATATTTATTTAATGTGTAAAACCATTAAATTGCTTTATGCCCCTCAAAATCCAGCCCACCCTATTACATTGGTGCTATTTGCCCTTTAAAATCTTAAGCGTATGCCCTAAATCACATGACTTGCTAGAAATGACATAATTTACTTGGAGGGAAAGTGAGAATCAATTATAAACTTTTCTGTCTTTTCCCCATTTTTAGGTGACTTATCAAATAGAGTAAAACATAACATGTCCACCCTGTTGTGACCAATTATACTGGACATGAAAATGTTTATTTTTTAAAATAGATTTTATATAAAAATCTTCCTAAACGTTAATCATCTTCTATCATGTTGTTCTTTCCTAGCAAGTAATTGACATTCTATGTCATTTTACATGCCATATTTACAATGCAATGTCTAACAGGGTGGACATTTTAAGCTAATAAAAGCTTAAAACGTTACACATTGCATTGTAAATATGACATGTTACAGGGTGGACAAATGCCATAGAATGTGAATGGGAAATTTGCAATATTTGGTGAGGATTATTAGGTTATACTAGCCTGAGCTTGATAAGTGTGTTTTTATGATAGACATTTTCTCCCTCTGACAAGACAAAAAAATAATTGAATTTTAAAAATGTTTTCAGCAAACCTGCTCAGTCCAAAATCCACCAAACTGTAGAATGACCCTACTATGTAACTATATGTACAACTGTTCATGTGTCTCTCGCAGGGAGCTTCGTCGAGTTTGGTGGTAAAGTTCGCTGACACCGATAAAGAGAGGACCATACGCCGCATGCAACAGATGGTCGGCCAGTTTGGCATCTTCAACCCCACCGTGGCCCTGCCGTTCAGCACCTACAGCAGCACCTACAGTACCTACACACACGCGGTGAGCACACGCAACATGCATTGCAGAATGAAACGCAAGTTGTTCCGTCTACATGCACTGTACAGAGCGCTTCTGAAGTCTAACAGCCTCAGATTAATGACCACTGTCCTTGTCTGTAGCCGTTTTTTCTCTCACTACGCTGCTGAATAATGCATTAACATAATTTCAATTCCCGACCCATGAATACTTGCAGAAAAACGCAAGAGCTCCTGTGCAATTTGAACTCTTGCTCCCATCGGACTCTTCAGAATATAAGTAACAGAAATCAAATTGATCCTGAGTGCAGTTTTACGGTTTATTTGCATTTTGAATATTTGGCTTTGATTATAAAGGACACTTTTATAACCTGTGGTTTTGAGTTCATGTGTTTGGTGTAGAGCTGAGTGTAGAACATCAAATATTCGTAATATATTAGGGGATTTATGAAAATAAGCAAAAAACATGCACTTTTTATGTGGCCTTTAAGTTGCCTAAAGGCAATGTCAAAAGACCAGTTTTTTCTGTCTTTTCGTCGAGTTTAAATCTCATGGTTCTGGCTTTACAACTCGCAATTGCGAGTTTAAATCTCATAATTCTTACTTTTTCTCAGAATTGTGAGATATAAACTTGCAATTGCATGTTATAGTCCATTTTTGAGGGGAAAAAGACTGAATTTTTTTCTCAGAATTGCGAGTTTTTATCTCACAATTCTGACTTTATAACTCACAGTTGCATGTCATAAAGTCAGAATTGCGAGTTTATATCTCGAGAAAAAAAAATCTGAATTGCAATATAAGATGCTATTGTGACTTTATAACTCTCAATTCTGACTTTATATCTCACAATTCTGACTTTATATCACAATTCTGACTTTATATCACAATTCTGACTTTATATCACAAAATTCTAACTTTATATCACACAATTCTGACTTTATATCACAAAATTCTAACTTTATATCACTCGATTCTGACTTTATATCACAAAATTCTAACTTTATATCACAATTCTGACTTTATATCACAAAATTCTAACTTTATATCTCACAATTCTGACTTTATAACTCTCAATTCTGACTTTATATCTCACAATTCTGACTTTATATCACACAATTCTGACTTTATATCACAATTCTGACTTTATATCACAAAATTCTAACTTTATATCACTCGATTCTGACTTTATATCACACAATTCTGACTTTATTACGCAATTCTGACTTTATATCTCACAATTCTGACTTTATATCTCGCAATTCTGACTTTATATCACACAATTCTGACTTTATATCACAATTCTGACTTTATATCACAAAATTCTAACTTTATATCACTCGATTCTGACTTTATATCACGCAATTCTGACTTTATATCTCGCAATTCTGACTTTATATCTCGCAATTCTGACTTTATATCACGCAATTCTGACTTTATATCTCGCAATTCTGACTTTATATCACAAAATTCTAACTTTATATCACTCGATTCTGACTTTATATCACACAATTCTAACTTTATATCACTCGATTCTGACTTTATATCACAAAATTCTAACTTTATATCACTCGATTCTGACTTTATATCACACAATTCTGACTTTATTACGCAATTCTGACTTTATATCTCACAATTCTGACTTTATATCTCGCAATTCTGACTTTATATCACACAATTCTGACTTTATATCACAATTCTGACTTTATATCACAAAATTCTAACTTTATATCACTCGATTCTGACTTTATATCACGCAATTCTGACTTTATATCTCGCAATTCTGACTTTATATCTCGCAATTCTGACTTTATATCACGCAATTCTGACTTTATATCTCGCAATTCTGACTTTATAACACAAAATTCTGACTTTATATCACAATTCTGACTTTATATTACACAATTCTGACTTTATATTACACAATTCTGACTTTATATCACAATTCTGACTTTATATCACAATTCTGACTATATCACTCAATTCTGACTTTATATCTCACAATTCTGACTTTATATCACACAATTCTGACTTTATATCACAATTCTGACTTTATATCACAATTCTGACTTTATATCACAAAATTCTAACTTTATATCACACAATTCTGACTTTATATCACAAAATTCTAACTTTATATCACTCGATTCTGACTTTATATCACAAAATTCTAACTTTATATCACAATTCTGACTTTATATCACAAAATTCTAACTTTATATCTCACAATTCTGACTTTATAACTCTCAATTCTGACTTTATATCTCACAATTCTGACTTTATATCACACAATTCTGACTTTATATCACAATTCTGACTTTATATCACAAAATTCTAACTTTATATCACTCGATTCTGACTTTATATCACACAATTCTGACTTTATTACGCAATTCTGACTTTATATCTCACAATTCTGACTTTATATCTCGCAATTCTGACTTTATATCACACAATTCTGACTTTATATCACAATTCTGACTTTATATCACAAAATTCTAACTTTATATCACTCGATTCTGACTTTATATCACGCAATTCTGACTTTATATCTCGCAATTCTGACTTTATATCTCGCAATTCTGACTTTATATCACGCAATTCTGACTTTATATCTCGCAATTCTGACTTTATAACACAAAATTCTGACTTTATATCACAATTCTGACTTTATATTACACAATTCTGACTTTATATTACACAATTCTGACTTTATATCACAATTCTGACTTTATATCACAATTCTGACTATATCACTCAATTCTGACTTTATATCTCACAATTCTGACTTTATATCACACAATTCTGACTTTATATCACAATTCTGACTTTATATCACAATTCTGACTTTATATCACACAATTCTGACTTTATATCACACAATTCTGACTTTATATCACAATTCTGACTTTATATCACAATTCTGACTTTATATCACAAAATTCTAACTTTATATCACACAATTCTGACTTTATTACGCAATTCTGACTTTATATCTCACAATTCTGACTTCATATCTCGCAATTCTGACTTTATAACACAAAATTCTGACTTTATATCACGCAATTCTGACTTTATATCACACAATTCTGACTTTATATCACAATTCTGACTTTATATCACGCAATTCTGACTTTATATCACACAATTCTGACTTTATATCACAATTCTGACTATATCACACAATTCTGACTTTATATCACAATTCTGACTATATCACTCAATTCTGACTTTATATCAGGCAATTGTGATTTTTTATGCAATTCTGACTTTATATCACAATTCTGACTTTATAAGTCACAGTTGCATGTCATAAAGTCAGAATTGCGAGTTTATATCTCGAGAAAAAAAATCTGAATTGCAATATAAGATGCTATTGTGACTTTATAACTCTCAATTCTGACTTTATATCTCACAATTCTGACTTTATATCACAATTCTGACTTTATATCACACAATTCTGACTTTATATCACACAATTCTGACTTTATATCACAATTCTGATTTTATATCACAAAATTCTAACTTTATATCACTCGATTCTGACTTTATTACGCAATTCTGACTTTATATCTCACAATTCTGACTTTATATCACGCAATTCTGACTTTATATCACGCAATTCTGACTTTATATCTCGCAATTCTGACTTTATAACACAAAATTCTGACTTTATATCACAATTCTGACTTTATGTCACACAATTCTGACTTAATATCACAATTCTGAATTTATATCACGCAATTCTGACTTTATATCACACAATTCTGACTATATCACTCAATTCTGACTTTATATCAGGCAATTATGATTTTTTTTATGCAATTCTGACTTTATATCACAATTCTGACTATATCACTCAATTCTGACTTTATATCAGGCAATTATGTTTTTTTTATGCAATTCTGACTTTATAACTTTCAATTCTGACTTTATATCTCACAATTCTGACTTTATATCACTCAATTCTGACTTTATTACGCAATTCTGTATTTATATCACACAATTCTGACTTTATATCTCGCAATTCTGACTTTATATCTCGCAATTCTGAGAAAAAAAGTCAGAATTGTGAGAAAAAAAGTCACAATTACCTTTTTTATTTAGTGGTGGAAACAAGCTTCCATAGTGAATCAGTTCAAAACTCTGATTTGCAACAATCAATCAATCAATCAATCAATCAATCAATCAATCAATCAATCAATCAATCAATCAATCAATCAAAAAGTTCACTGAATCAGCTGAATGTAGCAGCTGAATGTTTTAATGTACTGTGTATGATTATTTAGGTGCATATAAATGAAAATGATTAAATACCTCTCTTCTTTGCAGAGCTTAGTGAAAAACAAGATTATTTTTAATGAGATTTTTGCTGTTTTACTTCTTGCGTTAATCATTTAAATCAACTTGGCAGCCATGGGTGTTTCATTGAAATGATAGTTCCTTTTAAGCCATTTCAGAGAAAATACATAAATATAGAGATATATATATCAAATATTATCAAAAGGCTGAAAAATATCAAGATGATTTTTATTAGCTTCATCATCCTGGCCTAGTTCGGCACACTCAGTTTGGTTAGAAAAGCCAAACGCGTCTTTGAGCAATTCGTCATCTTTAAATGAATCCCAGTTCATTTATGGAATGGATAATGTATTCAAAGCACATGGATTTCTGTGCATATTCATAAGCGTATTACTTAGAAACGATAACGGCATTAGATACAGATTAAGCCTGTGATCTGATAGTGTGGAAGTTAGCTGCTATTTTAAATACTTTTTAGCTCATGGAGTCTCACAGAAGTGGGAAGTTTGAGGATCCGTATCACGTGTCAGATGGAGCGCCACGCTCTATATATAGTATATACCCTGCAGGAGTTCGGTTTTAATTACACTGCGCTGAAGTGTGTGCATATGTGCGTGTGACATTTCAAACTACAGCTTTGATTTTATAATCCATATGATCCTTCGCCACGACCGTGTGCGCCTCCTCGCCATGTTAGCAGCTTGCTGCTTATTATCCTGTTGGTGCGTGAACATACTGGGCTATCTGTGTGCAATTCCTTCTGTGACGTCTAAACATGGAGCCAACAGAAGGAAAACCCCCAGGTATCCCATCATCCACCTGTTCTGTGTCCCTGTACACAGTAAATACAACCACACATGTATAAACACACACAAATAACTAAGGCATACTCTTAACAGCGGGAACACAAACGCTTTCTGTTGCCTCACAAAATGTGTCAGAATTCTATGCAAAGCGAAATGCAAGTTTGCTATATTCAGTGTTATTTTACTCATTGAAATACTATTATAGTTTTGTTATTACTTTTAATTATATTTTATTTGTATATTTTCTGGTTTCATTTTAATTTTAGTTAAGGTCTTACTCATTTTGTTGTGTTTTTGTCATTTTTTTAATTTTTTTTTTTATAAATATGACTATATTGTTTTTATTAAGTATTATTTATAGGTTATTTTAGTACTTCAAACTAAACTAAACTAAACGAAAATAGCAACTAGCTGAATTGTTTTATTATTATTTAATGACTATTAATATATAAATATAAATATATACATTTTAAATTTAATATTTATTATAAATATGTATAATTTTATTAAATAATAGCTTTTAGTTTGTTTTTAATATTAATATTATATTATAATATTAATATATTAATTTTATATTTATTAAATATTGAATGGACTGTATTATTTTTATTAAATATTAGTTTTTAGTTTTAGTTATTTTAGTAATTCAACCTTAAATAAAATACGTTTTTTTTTTATTTAATATGAATATTAATCTTAATTAATTTATATTTAATATTTAATTTAAATATGACTATTTAGTTTTTATTAAGTATTAGTTTTTAGTTTGTTTTAGTTTGTTTTTATATTTAATTTAAATATATACATGTAATAATTTTATATTTAATAAATTTAAAATTGATGATATCATTTTTATTAAGTGTTAGTTTTTAGTTTTAGTTATTTTAGTACTTAAATCTAATCTAAATGAAAATGAGAAATATTGTCTTGGCATCTATCTGATTTTTTTTATTATTATTATTTAACATGACTATTAATATATTAATATATTAATTTTAAATGTAATATTTAATATAAATATGACTGTATAATTTTTAATAAATAATAGTTTTTAGTTTGTTTTAGTTTTTTTTAGATGTAATGTGAATATTAGTATTAATTTTATATTTAATATTTTATATTTAATAATTGACTATATAATTTTTTATTAAATATTAGTTTTTAGTTTATTTAGTTTTAGTTATTTTAGTAATTTAACCTAAACTAAACGAAAATGAGAAGTATTGTCTTGGTAACTAGCTAAATTAAAATATATATTTTAATAATTTATTATGAATATTAATATATTAATTTTATATTTAATATTTAAGTATTAAAAATAAAAACTAAGTATTAGTTTTTATTTTTAGTTTACTTAGTTTTAGTTATTTTAGTACTTGAAAATGAAAAAAAAATTCCTTGGCAAGTAGCAGAAATAAAATAAGATACAAACATACAGTATTTCCATTCTAGATACACACAGTACATTACAGGCCACATACAGACACAACCCCTATTCTCTCAGCAGGTTCAGACTCTCAGTTGTAACCTGACTGATTTAAATTGCATGTGGATTATTTAAATGGGAATGAGTAGCACTTCAAACATTGCCTTAAATAGTGAAATCCTGCCCTAGGGGAAGCAAACGAACACACACTGTCTCACACACACACATACATGCACACACTAAGTGAAACAGGCTATTCATTTTGGTCATAGTGTGATACAGCAGCACACAGGAAGTGTTGGGATTATACATCCTGCCAACAGCATTTGCATAATAGCATGAGAGCTTTTTAGGAAGATTTCCACACAGTCTAGAATCGTGCTTCTTTTTGTCAGCGGTTTGGGTTGAGTTGGTTGAAAAGAGTGCTGTAGTTTCAGAACAGTTTCATGAAGATTGCCAACTATGACTCAGTGAAAGGGTTCAAACGAAGACAGTAAAATATAGAATACAACAGATCCACATCGAATTGAACAGAACCATGTAAAATCTAACAAAGCAGAGTCACAGAATAAAACAGAACAGAAAAGAACCATATGGGGTGTCCAAACCTGCTCATTGTCCTGCCAATCACATGGCAGCGACTCAGATGGTAGGGTCAGAATTTGGCGTAAACAACATGAAAGTTCATGGATCCATCCTGCCTTTTATCAGGTGTAATGGTGTCGAGGACATTTTCTTGGCACACTTTGGGCCCTTTAGTACCAAGTGAGCATTGTTTAAACGCCACAGCCTACCTGAGAATTGTTGCTGACCATGTCCATCCCTTTATGACCACTGTGACGGCTTCTTCCAGCAGGATAAGGGGCCGTTCACACAGAACGCGTCTTTGTGTCTAAAAACGCGAGACGCGGCTCTCAGGAGTGGTTTTAAAAAAAGCGCAGCGTAGAACGCGAGGGTCTCGAGACCCAATAGGCAATAACGACAATAACGGAAATAATAGAAATAGGCAAACAGCAGAATTGACAGATACAAATTTTGACATGTAAAAAAAGAAAATAAGATAATAATGAGCGCCCCCTCCGCCATGTTGCCGTCATATAAAACAGTTGTCATGCCAACTTGCTACTGTAAACAGAAGCTCGCAACGCTTGCCCCGCCTCCGAGTTCTTCTGATTGGTCCACTGTTTTGGAACTGACATTGATGAGCGGCGCTGCGTGTAAAAGTTGAAATTATTTTATACTTGACACGGCGTCTTAAAAACGCGGCGCTCATGTGAGAGGCGCTGCAAAAGACGCGAGACGCGAGCGTAACGGTCATGCACGTCCGTCAAGCGCGTGTTTACATAGAAAAATAATGGGAAAGTAGCGCAATGGAATAGAAAAACGCGTTCTGTGTGAACGGCCCCTAACATGCCATGTCACAAAGCTCAGATCATCTCAAACTGGTTTTTTGACCATGAGTTCGCCATACTAAAATGGCCTCAACAGTCACCAGATCTCAATCCAGTAGAGCATGTTTGGGATGTGGTGGAACGGGAGATTCGCCTCATGGATGTGCAGCAGACAAATCTGCAGCAACGGCATGATACTATATGTCAATGAAATATCGGAGGAATGTTTCCAGCGAGTGAGTGTAGAATGGAAAACGGCAGAATAGAATAGAATAGAATAGAATAGAATAGAATAGAATAGAATAGAATAGAATAGAATAGAATAGAATAGAATAGAATAGAATAGAATATTTAAACTAGGGTTGGTGGAATTTGATTCTGCAGCTTGACTGTGTCATGAAATAATTACATTTTAACCTGCAGTACAGCTGGCCAACAATAACCGCTAGAAATGGTAGCTTATCCCTAAATATCAGCCTGTGGTTGTTTTTCTTTTTCTTTCATGCTCAGAATGGATTGAGAATCTCATCTCTATTCTAATTTCATATTTACTTCATTTAAGGCCAAAAAATCCCCACGTAGAACCGTTAAGAAATCCCCATGAAGAATTGGCACAGGAGGCGTAACATCTCAATTTGTGCACTAAAAATTATGATCAGTGCATCCCAACAAATCATAGTACAATATGGTAAAAAAAAATAGTGTGCTTAAGTTTCCAGGATGCATTTTTGAAGTGTGTATTCATGCATTATTTTTCAGCTAATATTGCCTACAGATGAGAGTTTGCAGTGGTTCTATATTGAGTTTTTCAGTTATAAAATAGCAAATTACTTTTCATCAAGGCTGCCACAGCAGTTTTGAAATGTATGCACATGGAAGTTGAATCAAGTAATGATTGCCCTTAAGTAGGCTTGTTTAAAGGGATAGTTCACCCAAAAATGAAAATTCTGTCATCATTTACTCCCCCTCAAGTAGTTCCAAACCTGTATAAATGTCTTTGTTCTGCTGAACACAAAGATATTTGGAAGAATGTTTGTAATCAAACAGATCTCACCCCCCATTGACTGCCATAGTATTATTATTAATTTTTTTTTCCTATTATGGTGGTCAGTGGGGGGCGAGATCTGCTTGACGGTGAGTAAATGATGACAGAATTTTCATGTTTGAGTGAACTTTCCTTTTAAGGAGCTGTTCACATCACGTCTAAAAACGTGTGGAAAACACTTTCTCATCTTTTCAAAAGCGCTAGGGAGCCTGCGTTCCTGTGGTGTTTGCTGTTACTAAGCAATCATGAGCCACGTTCTTCATGAAGATGACGTTTCAGCAAAGGATAAATTGATTCCTAGCTCTTGCATTAGCTGTACTATTAGATATATTTATGGAGATGAGAAATAAAAACCCGCCCTGTACGGCTATGATCAGCTGTTCGTCCATCTCGACTGAGCTTTCGGTATTGTTATGGAAAGGCCGAAGCTAATTGGTTGGTTTTTGTCACATGACCTGTGGTGAACTTGCAGCATTCTGAAAAGTTTCTTGTCATTGAAAAGCGCATGTCACGTCACTTCAATTATGAGTGCACTTCTACATTTGAAATAACAAACTTGAGCATGCAGAAGATGCGACATGTGAACGGTCCCTAACTAGTCTTCCAGAAACCAACATAGATTAGTCAAGTCAAGTAGTTTATCGATTTTTATTCATTCATTTATTTTAATTTTAGTCTTAATACTTTCAGCAGCAGTGCAAAACTAAAAGTTATGAATTACAGTTGCTGTTGATTATTGCTGCTTCTGTGAATATGTAAGACATACTGCTGCTGCACAAATAGCATATTTATAAAACGGATAAAATTCCCAAAAACATACAGCTGACCACATTACATAAGTCTCACTGCTCAACCACTCTTAGCAACGTAAACACATGTTTATTCTCAACTGATTTTGTTCGTTGAAGTTGCATTATGTAGAAGAGTATTGTGAGAGAGATATAGATTGAACACCTGCATTCAGATTTAGCATTTTCCTTCAGGTCAGTCCAATGTTCATAATAAAAAAATCAGTTTGAATGTCTGCTGCGATCTTGTCCTTTTAACAGTTAATGGGTTTCCCCGTGCCCTGCTGACACTGACAGCGCAAGTTGTTCTGTGTTCACAACAAGTTTCAATATAAAAGTCTTTGCGACTGAGTGACTCACGCATAAAGACAAGCTTTGCCGCCATCTAATGTCGTAAAAATGTAACTTCTGTTGCTGTTCACGGTCAAGGACTATTTTTGTCCAGCAGAAGGAAGTCTTTTAATGATTTTACTTCATGAAAGCTGCCTTGATACATATTTTTTCTGCTCTACTCCACGTCATGCCTAACAACGCCACTTAGCTGTTATAAATTCACTGTAAACCACAGCTTCTTGGGGCTTAGGCCGTGTGTCCACCTAAGCGTTTTTTCCAGCTCCGAGCGTACTTTTTCAATTGTTTTCAATGGGAACGCCGTGTTTTTAAAACGCCAGGCGCGTAACGAGGCGCTGAGCGTCTTTTTCACGCTCAAGCGCTGAGAGCTCGGCGTTTTTTACTGGTCGCCTCGAGTTGAAGAATGTTCAACTTTGAGTAAAACGCTGCGCTCATCACTGTCACTTTTTAGCCAGCCGTCCAATCAGAGTGGAGGAGGGGCGGGACAAATACTACACCGGCCAACTGTCACACTCTTGCTGTACAGCGACATCAACAAACAGCAACAAAATGGATATTTTATATGGAGAAATTAATATTGCTGGTCTCCGAAAATACATAGCAAGTAATTCCACATTGTGTGAACATTTTTAGTCTGAAACAAATGACCTGAAAAATCAGTTATAAGTAACAGTGACGCGGATATTCCGTATCATAGCAACGAAGCGTCTCAACGGAAAAAAACGCTGCGCTGCAGAAGCGCTCTCAAGCGCTCACAGACGGGCATTTTCAGCTGGATAAATACGCTCTGGTGGACACACGGCCTTATTGCTTTAATATAAATTACCCATAGCAGATCTATACAAGTGGAGCTGGGGAAGGTGAATGCTAACCAGCTATTTAAATATTGTGAGCAGAAAGATGATTGGCTTCAGATGCGACATGAACCAATCAACTTGTGCAAAGTAGTTAACACAATAAATATCATCAGCTGCATTAAGGACTCATCAGTGTTGCCAAGTCTGCGGTTTTCCCATGGAATTGGGCTACTTTAACACTGGTACCCCAGGTTGTTTTTCAAGTCTCTGTGGGTTGAAGTGACGCCAAATAACATGATATTTAGCCCCTGGAATACTAATTTTACCAGGGGACCCCCCTGAAATGCAATTGGGCTAGTTTTTGACTAGTTTTGAGTAGAAATTGGGTGGGTTTTGTTGTGAAAACCTGGCAACTCTGCCCATCAGCCTGCGCCATCTAGAGTTTCATGACAGAACTAGGCATATATACACAAATGTAGTGTGAAAGTGAAAGGGACATGTATGGCAGCTCATACTCAGAATTTGTCCTCTGCATTTAACACACATTAGGAGCTGTGAGTAGTGAACACACACACCAGGAGCAGTGGGCAGCCATTTTTGCTGTGGTGCCCGGGGAGCGATTGGGGGTTACCAGCAGTCATTCAGTCATTTCCTGCATGTATTAAGAATTGAACCCGCAACCTTCGGGTTACCAGTCTGACTCGCTAACCATTAGGCCACGACTGTGTGGTTTGAAACTGCACTAGTTAGGATTATTTGACACTGCAATGGGACACTGTACTCTATATCCCATAATGCTCTGCTCCAGCACTCTCTGGAACTGCACTGATGTCTTAAAGGCCTGGCACTGGAATAAACAACACAAATAAAGGCGGAAGAGGATTGGAGGCTGTAATGTTCCCGTGCGCGCTGCTCAAGAACCAAAGCACGAGCAGTCGAGCACTGAAGGGCATTTCAGAAACCTTTCTCAGTGCAAACAAAGAACAGGCCACAAATCCACTTCATTCATCCATGTTACGGCAGTGCAATTCTGCTGCGTCACGCTTCAATCGAAAGGCTTTTACTTTTGACCATGAAGGGAGTTTGTGCACGATAATGATGTTCATTTTGTGAACAGAGCTCCAGAGTGATGTAAAAACATGCTTCAGTTTGAAAACACCGTAAGTGGGTGTGTTGTGTTGTGATGGAGACGCTGGTGGTGGTTTGCAGCGCCTCCTGGTGGATCACAGTACAACTGCAGACATGGACCACCTGGCTCTTGCTCAGACACTCAGCTTTTGCAAATCATAAGCAAACAATTCAGATGATATTAACCTGACGCAAGTATTTGTTATGATAATTATGATTTGTTCTCAGCATATTTGCTGTTTGATGTGATTTTTCTGATTCTAATCCATTTGTGCTTGCTTTGTTTGACTAGACTAGAGCACACGAACAAACCAGCAACAATGAGCCTCAGCTAGGGGTGGCCGGAAATTGTATATCGTGGTTATTTTATATATATGGAAAAAATGGGTTTCCACAAAAATATGAAGCAGCACAACTGTTTTCAACATTGATAATATTAATAAATGTCTCCAAATCAGCATATTAGAATGATTTCTGAAGGATCATGTGATACTGAAGACTGGAGTAATGATGCTGAAAATTCATCTTTTCCATTATAAAAAAAAAATACATTTAAGATATATATCTAAATTGAAAGCAGTTATTTTAAATTGTGAAAATAATTCACATTATTACAGTTTTTACTGTATTTTTGACCAAATAAATGTAGCCTTATGAGCAGAAGAGACTTCTTTTAAAAACATGAAAAAATCTTACTTTCCAACATTTAATGCCTGTTTGTTTGTTTGTTTGTTTGTTTGTTTGTTTGTTTGTTCCATTCTATTTGATTTAATATTATTTATTATTATTATTATTATTATTATTATTATTATTATATTTTATATATATATATTACTTAGTATTTTTGTCTTGGTTTCCAGTTAAATATCTAAACATTCTTAAATCAAGAAACATAAAAAAATCACTTGAGATATTTTTTTCTGAAAAATGTATCCAAATTTAGTGAGTTTACGCTTAAAACAAGAACAAATCTGACAGTGGGGTCAGAAAAATAAACTTAATTCATAGTAAAAACAAGATTTGTTTTTTAATTACACCATTGGCAGATATTCTTCCTGTTTTAAGTAAAAACTCAATTCATTTTGATGATCTTATCATGATTTAAGAATGCTGAGATATTTGTATGGCAAAACAAGACAAAAATACCAAGTAAGAAAATAATTTTTGCAGTGCACAAACCAAAAGATCCGATTGTTTGTAATAAATTAATTGACAAAAAAAGTCATCTGCATGCTATAGTAGTCTGCTGGATATAAAAGCTACAGCAGGATCGGTTGACACATTTTTATTGTCGTACGGTGAGACCGCCCAACCATTTAAACTACAGCTACAGTTTGAACGAATGGGAAAGCAGGTGATTATTGTCAGCCGTTTGGACATCTCATTTCTTCCTACACCAAACACTTCAATTTTCCCAACCCTTCCCCCTAACACGTGTCAGCACGTCCTCGCAAACATGCACAAACACGCATGTCATCTTCCTTTTCTCCATGTGAGAGACTCAAGGCTTCGCATTGAGCCGCGAGCCTCTCGAAGCGGCACTACACGAGTAATTGGCCCATGATGGAGCGCTGATTGCCTCAGAGTACCTGGGGATTTCAGCACACATTAGCATTCAATAAAATCGCAGATGCATACACAAATACACACACATGGCTGCTGTAAATGAGTTTATCACTGAGGCTCTCTCCTCGTCTTTGTGTCTCAAGGCTGCACGGGAGTTTATTTGCGCTGTGAATTTTGGTCAGCAGAAGTGTTAGCAATTCATTTAAATTGAACGAAAGCAGCACTACTGATATTCAGTACAAATTTATTTGGACATTTTTATAGGGTTTGCTGAAATGAAATGCGGAAATAAATTGCGCACGCTTTACACTTACAAAAGTATTACGGTACCAATTCAACACATATGACTATTTGAAATTGCTCCCTGTTATAATAAAAAGCATGCAACAGATGCTGTCAGCAGAGTTATGATTAACCTGAAATAATGAGTTTTTGTTATGTTCTATGCTAAACGATTACCATATTCATGTACAGTAGTGTACAATGGATTTGCATGATATTCCATGGTAATTCAGAGAATACCATGGTACTTTTATTTACTGTATATGTTTGCTAATGTTTCAAATGAATGCGGATTCTGTGATAATAAAGCATCTCTTCCTCCAGCATCATGGCTGAACACAGCACCATCATTAAGAATGCATGCTAATGGTTTGTCCAGTAGATCAGTGTGGTCTGTATTGATGCATGTATAGATTACACTTCGTGTCAACATGTGGTCAGTTGGTGTTTGTAGTTACAGGCATCTTCTAGAAGGCTAATTTGCATCAGTTCAGAGACACACACACAATAATAATTATATATGTACTGTATATATACACACATTTAAAAAAAATAGTTTATAAGTGTTAACAATGAGATTTTGTGGTCTTTATAATCAATGAACACATTTTTTTTTCTCTCATTTTTTTACAAGATGTACAAAATTTGTCTCCTAAAAAGTCATTTGGTTTAACCAAAATTTCGATTTTACCGAATGACATTTTTGGTTATACCGAATGACGATATTTTCAAACAGTGCCAACAGGCTGATATCTAGCGAGCTTGCTAGTTAGCTTGCTAGTGAGCTAGCAAAAGGGCAATCAAACATTTTATATTTAGCGCAAGTTTTTAAAATATTACAACATTTTCCATGTTTATAGCGGTTGTACCGAATGACCTGATGTTGATGCGTACGAGCAAGTGAAAACATGAATTTTTCAAATAATTAAGAGAGAGTTAGTTACTTTGCTTCATGACCATGTGGACCTTTGCAGGTGTCTGAATGATGTCACATCCTGTCACATCATATTGACCGCATGACTTGATCAAAAATGGTGCCTTTATATTGGTTACTCCGAATGACATCAATGAAATTCATAACAAAGCAACGACTTCTACACATAATTTCAATACCATTTTGCACTATGTTGATTTATGATGTTATAAAATCATGCCAGAATAAGAAATATAGACATTTATTACATTTTAAGATATTTTAATCGCAAATGAAATGTCTGTATTGACCTTTGGATGGTTAAACCAAATGACCTTTTGACACTTCAAAATCTTTAAAATACCTTTATATGTAGCAAAATATAATGAAACCTTTAGGACTCAATAAAAGAGATGTGTCTGTCACATCATTGACCCATATATATATATATATATATATATATATATATATATATATATATATATATATATATATATATATATATATATATATATATATATATATATATATATATATATATATATACACTTTTGGGCCATTTTTTCTACAATATGTTTCTCATGTTTTGGGGGGGCAGAATAAAACAATGATCTATTAGTTACTCCACATGTCTGTTTTGTACTGTTGTGTTTGCACAGATGGTTGTTGCCATAGTGACATAATTACAGTAATTAGCTATGCTACAGTGCATTTGTGTTCGTTAATTCGTTTTAGGATTGTAGTTTGATCCAGTTTATTTGAACACCTACAGACACATGTTGGATCTCCGACAGAGTCAAGATGTGTAACTAACAAGTACAGAGAAGTACCATGCCACTGGTATTTTTTGTGTGAACAAGATACCATGGTAATACTATGTTTTTGGACATATTTTGTAGAAAGTTTTTTAACATAAACTCTCTGTGTTCTTTGATTGGTTTAGCTGATGCAGCAGCAGGCGGCGATCATGGCTGCTTCTCACGGTGGTTATTTAGCGCCCAGTGTTGCGTTTCCAGCAACACAGATTCACCAGGTGGGGGCGCTCAACATGAACGGCTTGCCGCCCACCCCGATGACACCTGTTTCAGGTGAGACTGATGCACACCTTTCAGTGACTGCAGTTCTGCCTCATTTAACTTTGTTTCGGATGTTCCTAAAATATCTTTAAAATTTAGCAGAACTGTTCAGTACTTCACTAATGTGATATAGTTTGTGAAACCGGTCATTCACAGTAAATTGTAGGGTAAGAGATATTTTATATATACAGTACGGTCCAAAAGTTTGGAACCACTAAGATTTTTAATGTTTTTAAAAGAAGTTTCGTCTGCTCACCAATGCTACATTTAATTAAAAATACAGTAAAAAACAGTAATATTGTGAAATATTATTACAATTCAAAATAACTGTGTACTATTTAAATATATTTGACAAAGTAATTTATTCCTGTGATGCAAAGCTGAATTTTCAGCATCGTTACTCCAGTCTTCAGTGTCACATGATCCTTCAGAAATCATTCTAATATGCTGATCTGCTGCTCAAGAAACATTTATGATTATTTTCAATGTTGAAAACAGTTGTGTACTATTTATTTCACGATTCCTTGATGAATAGAAAGTTCAAAAGAACAGCATTTATCTGAAATACAAAGCTTCTGTAGCATTATACACTACCGTTCAAAAGATTGGGGTCAGTAAGAATTTTTATTTTTATTTTTTTGAAAAGAAATTAAAGAAATGAATACTTTTATTCAGCAAGGATGCATTAAATCAGTAAAGACATTTATAATGTTACAAAAGATTTGATTTCAGAGAAACACTGTTCTTTACAATTTTTATATTCATCAAATAATCCTGAAAACAAATTTTGTACACAAATATTTTGTACAATTTTACACATTAAATGTTTCTTGAGCAGCAGATCAGCATATTAGAATGATTTCTGAAGGATCATGTGACACTGAAGACTGGAGTAATGATGCTGAAAATTCAGCTTTGATCACAGGAATAAATTACTTTGTGAAATAAATTCAAATAGAAAACAGTTATTTTAAATTGTAATAATATTTCACAATATGTTTTTTAATTTTATCCATTAATAAGTTAATTTTGGATATTTAACTCAACAAATTGTAGGGTAAGACAAGTTTATCCTTTCTGCTTAAATACTTGAAAATAATTTTAAGCAGATTAAGTTATCATGTTAGTTAATACATTAACTAATGTTTAACTAATGAACCTTATTGTAAAGTGTTACCCATGAATGAATACTGACCAATCATGTTTTATTAAATAACATTAAAAGCACAATAAGTAAGATTTTTTTTTATTAAAATGTCCAAAAGAATAGAACCTCTAGAATAATGTTATATATTTTTTTGACTTGTGTACTGTACTTACATTTTTATAAACGTTTCCAATGTTTAAATCCAGAGAAATCCGCAATTTTACATTAACTCAAGATTTCTGCCATGAAGTCCCGTCGGATTGCTTTCTATCGGCTGTAGAGGTCAACTCCCGTGATCCCACGCTCGCTCACACCATCATCAAGCTATGCCTTTGTTATTGTTTTAAATAGGCGACTTCTAGTGACTTACATATTGTGCCTTTAAAAATGATTAAAAAATGCTGTAGGAAATATATTGCTCAGCAAATGAGACCTTATTACCTTGATCGCTTTAATGTATGATTTTGTGCGTGTAGATACACTAAAAAAATTAAATAGTATTTTTTTTAAATAAAACATACTCCAATAATTGTTTTATTTAACTTTGAAAAAAAAAAAAAAGTCAGCTCTGTGAAATTATTATACGCTACATTTTTGTTACATTAGGTCGGTTTACTGGCAATAAATATCCCTGATTTACACTCAAACCACATCTCACACTGAATATCAGCTTTCACTCCCAACTCACCTGATCAGTGTCATGGACTGGAACGCTAGAGATTCCTATTGATCTGCAGGAATCGATGAGCTGGATGTGAATCACATCTCACGGATGTGTTTCAGATAGTGACCGCTGGTCCCGCACACACACAAACAGCTGCAGCGTCTTGCTCTTCTTAGCAGACGTTTAAAAATGGGATACAGGATAGTCCACTGGGTCCAAGATGAAAATAAGCTCCGAATTTGAGAAGCATTTTAAAATCCATTCTCCGGTCATAATTTAGACTGTAGTCATTTTTGGAATGTTCACTGAAGTTCACTGTAGATGTTCAGAAGATACAGTGCAGATATAAAGTTTATTTTGACCATTTTTAGCCATATTTGACGTCAAAGCTGACACACATGTACTAATACTCCAGTTTTGATTTCATATGGTCTTTAATTATGTATACATGGAGCTCCCAAATAGGCACATGGATTTTAGGCGGCCACATTTGTTTGTCTCCTGTAATTGCACGCTGTTCGAAATGCCAGGCCTTTGACTGACAACCGTAATCATCTCACGCTCGAGCGATCTGTGCCCACACAGAACAGATGCTTTCATCTGTGCAGAGGATGACCTTTAGTCTGGGTGCTGTTCTGGGCTCAGAGTTTGCCTTTCATATCCTAATGAAACTAATGATGTGACCAGCAGGAAGTTGATCTGAGACCAGCGCGCTCTGATGCTTTATGCAAATGTGTCCGGGGTCACTTCCCCTCCGACAAACAGCTACTGATCACATTTAACAGAGTTTGACTCCCATTCTTCCCGTCTTGCTTTGATTTATTAAAACTTTGCGTATATTTATATAATTCAAATTATATTATTAGCATTATATCATATAAGACGTGCATACTGCACACTAAGTGTCTCCCCATAAGAGTGTGTTATAATACACAATTTTTTTTTCTCCTCACTGACCATGTCAGATACTGTGAACACACACACTTTTATATACACAATAACACTATACGCTCGCCCAGCATCCACTCTCTGTATTGATTTGATTTTTACTCTGACCGCCTATTGACCTTTGTTGCTTCTAACCTGTGTGAGTGTGTGAGTGTGTGTGTGTGTGTGTGTGCGCGTGTGCAGAGACACAGAGAGTATCTTGGAGTCTCTGGAACAGACAGTAGTAGACATGGCAGACTAATTCATCATGGCTCCATGGGACCACAATGCACAAAGCACTGCAAAAGATACAAAAGCTCTCCTGGGCCTGTGCTGTCCCACACACACTCAGTGCACATGAAGATCCCTGCTCCATAAAGAGTAAATATTTGGCTACAGCTGTGCTGTGATGTGGCTTTCTGTGACATTAAATGCAAATACAGTCATTACCTGTTTAGCTAGCAGTCAAATCCTGTACGTACACAATACCCTGAGCGACTTCCTCCAGTTTTATAGGGCAGAATTTCACAGCTTTTTTTTTTTTTTTTTTTCGGTCTTGTCTTGCGACTAGAGAAGACTTTTGACTGTCAGCATAAAATTTGTTCCTATTTGCAGTTTTTGCAGTCCAAGAACCGCACTCTACAGTTTTTTTTTTTTTTTTTTTTTTTTTTTTTTATCGTAAGTAAAAAGGGTGTTTCTCTAGGTGTAGTCACAAATGGGATAGTTCACCCAAAAATTGAAATTGTATTTTAATGGATTTTGTGTGCGTGTGTGTGTGTGTGCATGTGTGTGTTTGTGACACATCAGGACACAAATGTGTATAATGACATGGATATGACATAGCTATTACAAGGAGAGGTTGACTTATGATGATATTACCCCATGTCTCCATTTTTCAAAAGGCTTATAAATCATACACAGTGAGGTTTTTTTTTTTTTTTTTTTTTTGAGAAAGTAAAAATGTGCACAGTTTCCTGGGTTGTGGTAGTGTAGGGCGATAAAAAATATGGTTTGTTCATTTATAAAAACCATTACGCCTATGGAATGTCCCCACAATTCACTAAAACAAACCTGTGTGTGTGTTTGTGGTAACGGCCCTCGAATGAATCTGTCTAATTCTGCTGGTTGAATTTCATGTTATACATTAGAGTAAAAGAGCAGCTCTTCCCTTAAGCAGTCTGATTTATCTCAGTGTTTCACTGAGCTTGTGAATTCACTGTCAGGTGTTTGGATGTGTTATTAACACTCTCTGACTCACTGTCACACTTACATTTCTCTCTACGCTCATTCTATACTCCTCCTTTATCACTTTCCTTTTCTCAGTCCTGCTGGAAAATCCAGCTAAAACCAGATTGGTGATTGCTATAGCACAACATGAAGTTGATTAGTTGGTAGACAACCCTGGACCAGAAACAAACCAGTTATCATGCATGTTCCTGATACTGTATGAGCTGGTTTTTCCAGCAGGACCCTTAAAGGTGCCCTAGAATGTTCTTTCACAAGATGTAATATAAGTCTAAGGTGTCCCCTGAATGTGTCTGTGAAGTTTCAGCTCAAAATACCCCATAGATGTTGTTTTATTATTTTTTTTAACTGCCTATTTTGGGGCATCATTAACTATGCACCGATTCAGGCTACGGCCCCTTTAAATCACATGCTCCCTGCCCCCAAAGATCCCTCCCCCCCTCCCCCCACGAGCTCTCGACTATAATACAGTGCATTTACAAAGTTCACACAGCTAATATAAGCCTCAAATGGATCTTTACAAAGTGTTCGTCATGCATGCATCGGATCATGTGAGTATAGTATTTATTTGGATGTTTACATTTGATTCTGAATGAGTTTGATAGTGCTCCGTGACTAATGGCTAATGCTACACTGTTGGAGAGATTTATAAAGAATGAAGTTGTGTTTATGCATTATACAGACTGCAAGTGTTTAATAATGAAAATAGCGACAGCTCTTGTCTCTGTGAATACAGTAAGAAACGATGGTAACTTTAACCACATTTAACAGTACATTAGCAACATGCTAACGAAACATTTAGAAAGACAATTTACAAATATCACTAAAAATATCATGTTATCATGGATCAGTTATTATTGCTCCATCTGCCATTTTTCACTATTGTTCTTGCTTGCTTAACTAGTCTGATGATTCAGCTGTGCACAGATCCAGACGTTAATACTGGCTGCCCTTGTGTAATGCCTTGAACATGGGCTGGCATATGCAAATGAGGGATCATACATCATTGGGGTCGTACATATTAATGATCCCGACTGTTACGTAACAGTCGGTGTTATGTTGAGATTCGCCTGTTCTTCTGAGGTCTTTTAAACAAATGAGATTTACATAAGAAGGAGGAAACAATGGAGTTTGAAACTCACTGTATGTCATTTCCATGTACTGAACTCTTGTTATTTGACTATGCCAAGGTAAATTCAATTTTTGATTCTAGGGCACCTTTAAGCAAGATGATCTGCGAGTTTAACCGGCTGAGCAATTCAATGACTTAAACCAGTTTGGACTAGCTAGAAACTGACCACTGTGTTCCAAAATCCAACTGCCATCTTAAGCTGGTTTTCTCTGGATTTTCCAGCAACGAACAGGAGTGTTACATAAGACCAGACAGCACAGAAATACATGATGTGTTTGATTTGACTCAGATGCTTTTTTCTATTTGACTGTAGATCAGACATTAAAGAGCCCAGTCCTCAGAGAGACCAGCACACACCCTTCAAAGTCTACAAATCACACTGTACACTACACAAAGACAACAGTCAGGAGAGATGATGAGATTTCTCTGGCTCTCTCATAGCTTTGTGTTTCTTTGTGATTTCATCATGAGTGCTATATATTCAATTTGACACTTGAAGCAAACTGAAGCTCTGACATTCTGCATAACATTTAGTGTTTCACAGAAGAAATTATAAATTATAACAAAACAGATCATTTTTGGGTGACTATTCCTTTATCCGTGCAGTGTGTGTATGTTGGATTGTGTTTGCCCCTCTTCTAACCACCTGCTCTTCCACAGTTTGACTGACAGTAAAGTTGAAGCGTGTTGATCTGTTCAATATTAGACACAGCCAGCAGCACATCAGACACCAGTTCATAATCACGCTTCTGCATCACACGTCTACTGTACTGCACTGTTTGTGAGGCTTTGGGTTATTGTGTTGAAACCTGTTATATTACATTTACACTGTATATATAACTGTACAGTGTACTTGCACTACCGTTCAAAAGTTTAGGGTTAGTCTCTTCTGCTCACCAAGGCTGCGTTTATTTGATTAAAAATACAGTAAAAGCAGTAATATTGTGAAATATGATTACACTTTAAGATAACTGTTTTATATTTGAGTATTTTAAAATGTAATTTATTTCTGTGATCAAAGTTGAATTTTCAGCATCATTACTCCAGTCTTCAGTGTCACATGACCCTTCAGAAATCATTCTAATATGATGATTTGCTGCTTAAGAAACATTTCTGATTATTATAAATGTTGAAAACACTTGTGACTGTGACATTTTTTTTAGGTTTCTTTGATGAATAGAAAGTTAAAAATATCAGTTAAAAAATATTAAATAATACATTTAAATTTACAGACAAGGCCTTAACCATGTCTTGAACATATGGGGGGAACCGTGATTTTTTTTTATTTTTTTTTTATTATTATTATTAAAAGGAATTAGATAATTAAAATATCAAAAGGGATTTAAGGGAATAAAGAAAAAGACATAAGAACGGTAAAAGTTCCAGGTCTATTGTAGTTAATCAATTTAAAATATTTACAAATAATATTTATTTTTTTAAATATATATTCACTCATATTTGTATGTCTAATAAGTCAAACACACAAAACATTTCTTGTCTCGTCACATTGAGTTGAATTACATTAATCATATCATATTCATCAAATAATAGCATGTTTTAAATTCAAAACGGTTACATTTTATAAAAATGTTGCGTAGTTTGCATCACTGGATATTACTGTCAGTCGCTGAATATTCAATCAAAACAGTAGCAAATATTAAATGTTATCTACTTACTCACCACATACTCTTTCACTGCTAAAACGAAAGCATCACATTGGAATTTGCACTTGTCTACAGTGAACAGTAAGCCCCGCCTTCTTTGATTTGATTGGCCAGCTCACTCATTCTGACAGTGATGAGCGCTGTTAGACTGCTGAGGCAACAAACAGAGCGGTGTATAATGGAGTACAGCAGAGCAGCATCGTGAATTTTGACATTTTGGTCTCCATGAGGAAAACAAGTTATAATCATACTAAGTGATGTCTTTTGAAAATCTAAAAATGCAGGGAAGGGGATAGAATATAAAGTTTATATAGAATATACGGTAAAAAAGTAAATAAATAAATAAACAATCACTATATCTACGGAAAGTCCCCATAAAACCCAACATTTGTGTTTGTGTACAGGTTTAGCTTTTTTTGAGGGCCAAATATCCTCACTTATGTACTGAAATATCATGACAACTGACTAGCGAGGACATTTTACTGGTCCTCAATAGCTAAAAAGACTTATTATATCGGCCAAAGCATGTTTGTATTTAAATCTAGTGTTTTGCGCATGTTTCTGTGATGTTTTAGTGGTAGGGCTTGGGTTACACAATAGAAAATATCATTAACTTGATATAAAATCAATGGAAGTCTATGCAATGTCCTCACTAATATAGAGAAACAAACGTGTGTGTGTGTGTGTGTGTGTGTGTGTGTGCGTGTAATTCACTTAGAATTCAGATTGAACACATTGGTGTGCAGAAACCCCAGATCATGGCTGAATTTGCCCTCCAGGCATAAACTGGTTACATCCACACTGTGCTGAATCAATATCAGCTGTCAGCACATTCTGACATGGAATCAATTCCGATGTAGAATCAATATGGAAAATTGAGTTGAAACAGCAAAATATCATTAAAACGGCAGTAATTAAAAGTGATCCAGCTTGTGAAGTTCAGTTTCAACATGATGCTGGTCTCGGATCAGTGATTTTTGTGTCCGTCTCAGGTTTGAGCTCTCCGCCAGCTAATCTGGCCTCCTCTGGCGTGCCGAGCATCGTGACTCCCATTGTTAACGGATTCAGCGGAATCCCTCACCAAGCCAACGGTCATCCAGTAGAGGCGATGTACACCAACGGCCTGCCATCGTACTCCACCCAGAGCCCGACCGCAGCCGACACACTTCAGCAGGCATTCACGGGCGTCCAGCAATACACAGGTTTGTGCTCAGGAGAAATAGTGGAGATCTCAGTTATGTTTCATCCAAGTGTCAATAGTTGTAATCCAGAAAGAGTATAGAGCTCTAAAATGATTTTGGAGCAGCTCAGCTCATTTGATGACAAATGTTCGAGTTCATATTGAGATCTCTGACTTTGGAATGCAGACTTTGTCTTTGCAAATCCGAACACATTTAAGACATTGTTGAGATCTCATCTGAAACTCTAGAGGAGAACATGTGAGATTACTGGGGTCTTTTTCTCAGCAGAAACATCTGAGAAGCAGGAGACTCTCAGTTTGGTCTCCATTTAATCTCATTGTCTAGGAGAAACAATTGAGGTATTTGCAATATTACAATGTTTAGATATTGTATTTGAGGTATAGTGTATCTTTGCAAATCTGAGCACATTGTTGGGATCTCTTCTGAAACTCTTGAGGAGACATATGTCAGATTACTGGGGTCCTTTTTTCTCAGGAAAAACATCTGAGATGCAGGAAACTTAAGAAAAGTCTCAATTTGTTCTCTATTTAATCTCATTGTTGTCTAAGAGAAACAATTGAGGTATTTGCGATATTAACATTTTTAGATATTATTTTATAGACACGTGTGAGATTACTGGAGTCTTTTTCAATTGAGGTATTTGCGATATTATAATGTTTAGATATTGTGTGAGGAATAGTGTATCTGCAAATCTGAGCACATTTTAAGACATTGTTGAGATCTCATCTGAAACTCTAGAGGAGACGTGAGATTACTGGGGTCTTTTCCTCAGCAGAAACATCTTAGAAGTCTCAGTTTGGTCTCCATTTAATCTCATTGTTGTCTAAGAGAAGCAATTTAGGTATTTTTAGATATAGACTCTCTGTTCTCCATTTAATCTCATTGTCTAGGAGAAACCATTGAGGTATATTTGAGATATAGTGTATCTTTGCAAATCTGAGCACAGTTTGAGACATTGTTGAGATCTCATCTGAAACTCTGGAGGAGATATGTGTGAGATTACTGGGGTGTTTTTTCTTAGCAGAAACATCTGAGAATCAGGAGACTCTCAGGAGTTTGTTCTCCAGTTGTCTAGGAGAAACCATAGATACAGTATATCATCTCCAAACCTGAGCACAGTTTGAGACATTTGTTCAGAAACATTTGCTCTCCATTTAATCTGCTGTTTAGCAGAAACAACTGTGATGTTAAAGAGATTTGTGATTGATTTTTTTCATCCCATGCAGTAGATATTTTCTCAGATGTCACAGAAAAAATAACTTTGCTCATGGAGTGTTATTGCTGGTAGGTGACTTTGCTGTGATTGAAACCTCAAGTTCTATTCGAATTTTCGGGATATTACAGCTATCATACGGATGCCTAGAGATCTGTCATTTTAAATCAGTTTGATATATGATGAACGTGCTTTCAGATTTCATTGCACTGTGATCCTGTCATATTTCATTAGCATATAAAGGTCAACCTTCGTCTTGTCCTTATTCTTGCCTCATCTGTCCCTCTCTCTTTCTCTCTCTCTCTCTCTTTTGTATTATTATGCATATGTCTGCAGCCATATATCCTGCCACAACACTGACCCCTATAGGTCAGACACTGCCACAGCCTGCTCAAATCATCCAGCAGCAACAGCAGCAGCAGCGGGAAGGTTAGTGACAGAAATCGCAACCTTCATTTCTTTCACTAAACACTGTCTCTGTTGTACAGACATCTCTACTATGAGCCAATGAAATTCAGATTAGATATTTCTATCTGGAAGCATCAAAAGTTCAACTGTTTTTCTGTTACAACTGAGTTCCATTTTAGAATCTTCACTTTCAGTTACATCACTGTCAGGTGTTTCCTGATTGGCTCGTCACATTTGAACGTTGTAAATGCCGCAAATCCCAAAATATGAAAAGAAAATATCTCAGTGGAGCATGTTATGATTTGTTTAGTTATGTTGCTTGTGTAAAATGCATATGTATTTCACTGATGCAGTAAATAAACAATAAACCTTACAGCTAATTCTTATATTTCTATCATACATTTCATTTGTGTTTTCATTATTTTCATGAAGTCTAAAAATACAAGTTATGTTAGCCACAGCATATTAAATATGCGTGCGTCTGTTTCAGGTCCCGAGGGCTGCAACTTGTTTATCTATCACCTGCCACAGGAGTTTGGCGATAACGAGCTAATGCAGATGTTTCTTCCGTTCGGATCCGTCATCTCGTCAAAGGTGTTCATGGATCGAGCCACCAATCAGAGCAAATGTTTCGGTCAGACACCACTTCCTGCTTTCAAACACACTCTATATCTGTCTCTCTCTCTCTATATATATATACTCTATATCTTTCTAATCAGTTGATCAAATATCAGGGTCCAAAATTAACTTTTTGTCACATGTGCCAGTACTGGCACTTTATACTTTTTCAATTATATATATATATATATATATATATATATATATATATATATATATATATATATATATATATATATATATATATATATATATATATATTTATGTATATATACTACCATTCAAAAGTTTGGGGTCAGTAAGAGTTTTTAATGTTTTAAAAGAAGTATCTTCTGCTCACCAAGCCTGCATTTATTCGATTAAAAATACAAACAAATACAGTAATATTGTGAAATATTATTCCAATTTAAAAAACAGCTGTTTTCTATGTCAATATACAGTAAAGTGTAATTTATTCCTGTGATCAAAGCTGAATTTTCAGCATCATTACTTCAGTCTTCAGTGTCACATGATCCTTCAGAAATCATTCTAATATGCTGATTTGATGCTCAAGAATTGCTCATGATTATTATCAATGTTGAAAACCGTTATTTACATTTTTATTTCATGATGCTATGATGAATAGAAAGTTCAAAAGAACAGCATTTGTCTGAAATCTAAATCTTTTGTAACATTAAACACTACCGTTCAAAAAGTTTGGGGTCAGTAAGAATTTATAATTTTATTTTTGGGGGATAGAAATAAAATTAATCAATACTTTTATTCATCAAGGATGAGTTAAACTGATCAAAAGTTACAGTAAAGACAATTATAATGTTAGAAAATATTCTATTCATCTTCTATTCATTGAAGAATTTTGAAAAGGTAAGATACTTATTTTAAAACATTAAAAAATCTTACTGACCCCAAACGTTTGAACGGTAGTGTATAGGGATTTCTCTTAATTTTTCTGTAATTTCTTTACAGCTACTTCTGATGTAATTGCATTAAATACTGTATAGAACAATTCTATATAAATCAATAATGGATTTAACATCAAAACATTTAACATCTAATGTACCTTCTTCCTTTAAATACACCCTAATGTTAGACTATCATTCTTACATTGTGATTTAAACCATGCATTATTTTCAGTTCCTAACATATTACCAGCCAATTGGCAATTAACCCTTTTTATTTGCCAAATGTTTGTCAGTGTTTGCCAAATGTTAAATTTGGACCCAGGGTGCCTGTGCGCGCGCGTGTGTGTGTGTATGTGTGTGTGTGTGTGTGTGTGTGTGTGTGTGTTTTTTTGTGACATATCAGGACACAAATGTGTATAATGACATGGGTATGACATAGGTATTACAAGGAGAGGGTGACTTATGAGGACATTACCCCATGTCTCAATTTTTCAAAAGGCTTATAAATCATACAGAATGAGTTTTTTTGAGAAAGTAAAAATGTGCACAGTTTCCTGTGATGGGTAGGTTTAGGGGTAGGGGTAGTGTAGGGGGATAGAAAATACAGGTTGTACAGTATAAAAAACCATTACGGCTATTGAATGTCCCCACAATTCACAAAAAAAACCAGTGTGTGACTGATGTGAGTTTAATGAAGGTTTATTGGTCTCCTCACTCACACCGAGAGCCTTGACTGTCTGGAATCACATATATTTATATTCATTCTCCACACTCCACATAGGCTCTCTGGAACACGATCCCAGCGCAGAAATCAAGCTGCTTCACTCTCTCCCATTAGTTTAATTTGATTCAGTCTTCTCAGTCTATTTGTTTCCTTGAGGATTTGTTGTCCATTTCTTTCCACATGAATTAAAAATGAGTAACTGTGGACGTGGCCTAATACTGTTATACCGCAGGGACTATAATATACACACAACATACACACACACATAAACGGCACAGTCTTATCCAGATTCTGCTGCTCTGTTTCCCTCTTCTCTGCAGGCTTTGTGAGCTTTGATAACCCCGCCAGCGCTCAGGCTGCGATTCAGGCCATGAACGGCTTCCAGATCGGCATGAAACGCTTGAAAGTGCAGCTGAAACGGCCGAAGGATGCCAGCCGTCCATACTGACCACAACCAGGGATGCATACGTGCACTCTCAGCCATTAGGAGAGGTAGGCTACAGCACACAGATCAAAACGTCAATACTTTAATGATGCCAGAGCTGTCCATCATAACATACTGCTGGCTTATGTCAGGTGTTTGGCTTTCATGGCTCATTCTATGTAGAATATATCATCCCTCTATTGCAAAAATGTAGTTATACTGTTCTAAGTGGGCCTATCCAGGGCCTAAAACTAACTTTTTGCCACACCTGCCAATGGCTGGTGACTTAAAGGGATAGTGCACCCAAAAATGAAAATTATCCTATGATTTATGCACACACACTCAAGCCATCCCAGGTGTGTTCTTTCAGACGAACACAAATGGGGATATATATTTAAAAAAAAATATCCTGGCTCTTCCTAGCTTTATAATGGTAGTGAATGGGGGGTGTACGGAAGAGGATTAGGGCCAAGCAATAATAAAAAAATAAAACCATCTTGTGATTAAAGTTGTTTAAGAGAAAAAACTCGTTAAATTTCGAGAAAAAAGTCAAAATAAAATGTTAAGAATAAACTTGTTAAATTACGAGAAAAAAAAGTCGTTAGATTATGAGAACAAATTCATTAAATCATGAGAAAAATGTTAAATTTCGAGAAAAAAAGTCGAGATAAAATGTTGAGAATAAAGTCATTAAATTACGAGAAAAAAGTCGTTAAATTATGAGAACAAATTCGTAATGAATTTGAAAAATAATGAGTTTATTCTCAACATTTTATCTCGACTTTTTTCTTGAAATTTAACGAGTTTTGTCTCGAAATTTAACAACTTTAATCTCGAGATGGTTTTATTTTTGTATTATTGCTTGGCCCTAATCCTCTTCCGTAGGGGTGAGATTTTAAAGAGATTTTTAAAAAAAATTATCCATCCATTATAAAAATAATCCATACGGCTCCAGGGGGTTAATAAAGGCCTTCAGAAGCAAAAAGAAGAAAAATATCCATATTTAAAACTAATTTATAAACTTAAATAACTAGCTTCCGGCAGACAACTATACACATACTGCGCAACTTGACTTGCGCCACAAGTCTGCCGGAAGCTTGTTATTAAAGTTAATAAAGTTTTAAATATGGATATTTGTCATACAAAAACCCACCGCTTCACTTCAGAAGGACTTTGTTACCTGACTGGAGCCGTATTGATTATTTTTATGATGGATGGATGCATTTTTTGGGGGGTTCAAAATCATGCCCCCCATTCACTACCATTATAAAGCTTGGAAGAGCCAGGATATTTTTAAATATATCTCCAATTGTGTTCATTTGAAAGAAGATAGTCATAAACAGCTTCAATGGCTTGAGGGTGAGTAAATCGTAGGATTATTTCCATTTTGCCGTGAACTGTCCCTTTAAGAAAATTTACTGGCCATAAATATTTTTTACCAGCCATGAAACATAGATTAATCCTTATTAAAATTACAAAAGTTATTCAGTCAAGAGCAATAAGAGATTGTTCTTTGTCTTGTGTTGTTTGATTAACATTAAAAACACAGACAACAGCAGGAATATTAGGCTGCTGTCACTTTAAGAGCTAATGCACTGATCCAATATACTGATACACATGCGTTTTCTTTCTCAACTGTTTATGTTCAATTAAGACAAAACTGACTTATATGTTTACAAAGATACTTGCCAAGATGGGCATTCTGACATAATTTTGCTTGAATGTCTATTCAAGTGCAAGAAGACATGAAGGAGAACTCAATTCAGTATTCGCAAGCTGTCTAAAAGTGCAGCTTTCTGGGTAACAAATAGAGTTACATTTCTGGCCCATCAGCTGTCCCTAGTGTTATTCATGTTTGTTTACATTCACGTTCTTACAATTTTACATGGTTAGAATTCATAAAAATGTTACAGACTGATGATTGACACAATTTCATATGCTAGCCAAAACCTATTTTTACTCGCATTTGGCTTTTGGCGAGTGTTAATTTTAGGCCCTGGACCTACCTATACTAAAAATGATACCAGTCATGCAAATGCAGTTTTTACTAACAATTTTACTAAAGATGTTTTTATGTTCTGCTTAAATAATGATTTTGAGAAGCATGCCATAAAGATTAAATACAGTTTACAATTTTGTAATATTATTTATTAATTGTAATTATAAGGCCTTGTTTGTTTTTTTTGTTTTTTTTTTATCATTTTTCTAAATACCATATTGTATACCAAGTATTAAACTGGTTATAAATAATAACTGCAACTCATAATATTGTTTTATAATATACAAAATCACACATTTATGTGACAAACATCTAGTGTTTGTTATTTTTATTCTTTATTAATAATTAGTAATTGAAAGTTAATATATTATTATTATTATCATTATTATTATTCATTATATCAGCCATTCTAAAGGGTCACAATGAGACATATCATTATCAGTTGTTATTATTATCAGCCAAAATGTCTGTATCACTACATCCCAAGTTTTGAGTTTAAAAGAGTGTGCTGAATGAAGTAATCTCTCAAACATTTCCGATAAACTCTTCCGGCAAACAGTCAAATGTTTTCTGGAAGCTGCAGAGTGGATGATGCAATCTATCAGCACACCTGTATCATGTCATCTCTCTGAATCCTTCTATCATGCTTAATGTGATGTCAAGAGCGCAGGCCTGAGTTTTAGCTTCACACGGCTCTCGCTGTGACTGATGGCTCCTGGTTCGACATCCAGGTATCAAGCTGTCAGCATGTAGCGGAGCTTTTTTCCTCCTCTGCTGCTGGTGTCTGTCTCCCGAGTCAAACTCTGACATTTCTCTCTCTCTTTCTCTCTGGCAGGTTTTGAACAGTTGTAGTCTTGACGTTTTGACGGATGGAAACTTTTCTTGAAAAACTAACACACGAAAAAAAAAAAAAAACGACACAAAAAAACACGAAGAAGCAAACAACAAGCGCATAAGGGAGTTTTGAGAAGCATATCGCATTTAACGAAAGCGTGTGTTTCCACAAAGCGATGAAAGACTGGCGTGACGGGGAACGACAGCGACGGCGAAGACGAGGACGAAAACAAACAAACTGAAAACTTTTTTTCTCTTTTGAAAAACGATATATACCGAACACTTTGGAAGAACAGTGCATGGCTGGGACCGGGAGAGTTCACTAAAGCAAAAGACGGATCCATGCACATATCAAAAGACAGTCGTAGCTTTTATTTGCGAGGAATAATGAGGGTTTAAGGGTAAAATGTGTATATGACACTGACGCAGTACAACTCTCTCGCTCTCACCCGTAGGGACCAGAGGACCAAATCTTTTTAATCTCTGTCGGTACCGTAACCATGTACAATATTACCACCGATCGATTATCTTACGCTACATACATGCTACTTCATATAATATGACAATTAAGAGTTAGACGCAATTAAATCAGGGTGTATAGTGTAGGTATACGGGGACTTGGGGTGTGTTTTATTGAAAACCTTTTGCGAAAAACTAGTTTCCAGGTTATCGGTGCAAAACCGTCTAAAGGACATTGATAGATTATGTTTAGTGGGGTATTTTAGGCTATTGTTATAGACTATGAAGTGTGTTGATATTGAATTGGGCTGTTCATCTCCATGTCTTGTGCCGGCTGGAGAAAAGGGCATTCGATCCATCGCGATATCATTTAACTCATGCTCCATACTGTAAACAAATGACCACAGCGAACATATACAGTAACCAGATATTTTTGCCAAACAACAGCTCTTGTTTTTGAGCTGCACAGTTTCACAAGGAGATGTCTCTCTGGTGATATTTTCTCTTGCACCACCAAAACTCCCAGTGGCTGTTTTTAACATTGTATCTGAGGATTTCGTAAAGTCTCAATTATCTTTGGACTGTTATTGACTGGATCATGTTAGCTTTTATTATTTTATTTCATTTTATTTTTATTTTTCAACTTACATTAACATTACTCTCGTTTTATTTTATTTTTACTTTATTTTTTATTTTATTTTATTTTTATTTGTCAGCTTACATTAACATTACTCATTTTATTTTATTTTTACTTTATTTTTTATTTTATTTTATTTTATTTTTATTTGTCGGCTTACATTAACATTACTATTTTATTTTATTTTATTTTATTTTATTTTATTTTAACATCACTTCTCTCTTTTTTACATTTTTTAATTATTTTATTTTTGTCAGCTTACCAAGTGCACAGCAAGGCTTACATTGACTTTTTATTTTATTTTATTTTATTTTATTTTATTTTATTTATTTATTTATTTATTTTTTTTTTTTTTTTTTTTTTTTTTTATTTGTCAGCTTACCAAGTACACAACAAGGCTTGCATTAACATCACTCTCAGTTTATTTTGTTTTATTTTTAATAAAATAAAATTACACAGCAAGTCTAACTTTAACATTACTGTCAATGTATCTGTTTTATTTTATCTGACTTTGCCACATTGTATGTTAGCTTGCTTACCGCTAATGTACGTGTTTCATATAGTGCTAAAATCACAGCAAACTGATGCAATTCATACAGCACTATCACTATTTAAAACTATTGAACTGAATTGTTGCTCTAGCTACTTCTGTGTTGCATGTCCCAAACAAGTGATAACATCTGAAGATAAATGAGGCTTTACTGAATCTTCCAAAACGAGGTTAAAACAGTTCTGGTGGTGCGCGCTGCAGTGATGTTTCCATTGTGAAAACAGGCTGTTTTGAGATAGAATTCAGGAAACTCTTTCATTTAGAAACAGTCTAAAATCGTGCCATAGTAAAGCTTTGAATTTGTTTCAGTGGCTTGCACTGATATGCTGTTTGCCAGAAGGGCCTTCTAGAACATTTATATTAGACAAATCAAACCATTTTACAGCATAAAACACAGCACACAGAGATATCATATCTCAGAAAATTTCTATAACCTTGAGAGATACTTTTAAAGACAGTAGTTCTCCTCTATTCATGCTTTATTCAGGTATTTCATGTGTTATTACACTTAAATGAACTTCGTAATTGCTCATAGTTACACTGTATTGTGCATGCCTATGTAAACGTAGTACTTATGTAGAGCCAGGCCACAGTCACGGCCTAAACGGCCAAGAAAAATGAGAGAAGCGATGTAAAGGAACAAAAATGTATGAAAAATAGTGTTTAGAGGTGAAAACATATAGAAACAAACCAGCAAGGCCACATCACCACCTGCCAAACGTTAATTTTAAGTCAGCATGAAATCAAAATGGACCCTGTTTAGTTTCCAGTGTTATTTTGAATGATTCATCAGTGCACACAATTGCAAAAATCTCCCCATATGTCATATTCTCTATAGGAAGTACGATTACGGAAGTAAAAGCCCTTTCATGTTGACTTTCCCATCATGCTTAGTTGTTTTGACCCTCAGAAACTGTTCAAACTTTTTGGACCAAACCTGTTATATCAGATAGCAGAATTTATTTCTGACTTCATGCACAGCCTGCCATGATCTGTTGCTCGTGCAAATGTGCCACGTGCCACGACAGCACAATTTCCCCCAATCAAAACAAGCGATTTGCAAGGGAAGTTACTCTCTGTGCTCTTGCACCATTAATATTTTGTCAGGAAAAGAGAGCTCATCTAAAAGCTCGTCTATGAGTTGAAGCTAAAATGACTGGACAGCACATTTCACTCTGGGACCTGCTAAGCACTCACTCACTCTCTTAATATTCAAGGGACAAAGTAGATTTTAAGTGCTTTACAGGTCAAACATAGTCAATGATTTAATATCAAGGCAGAAATGAGCAAAGTTTTGCAGGATGGATGACCGTATTGGTTAATGTGACTGATGTGTCAACACAAAACGTGAAACTGTTATGACAGGTTTTCCTTTAGGAATGGGTGAATCTTACCAAAACATGTTCAACATGTTCAAGATTTATGTAAAATATTACAATGCTACACTCTAAAAAATTGCTGGGTTAAATATGGACAAACCCAGCGGTTGGGTTAAATGTTTGACCTAACCTGCTGGGTAAACTATTGTTTAAAAATGACTTTTTTGCTCACTTAAAATTAAATAAAATAGGTTGGAAATTAACATGTAATAATATGATTAATAAATGAACATTTATTAATAAGTTTAATAAATAATAATTAAATAGTAAACATTTATTAACTGCTTTTTAAACAACCCAGTCACTGGGTTTGTTTACATTTAACCCAACTTGGGTTGTTTTTAACCCAGCTTTTTCTAGAGTGTGTGTGTATATATATATTTAAATTTAGCACATTTTCCTGCCATGCAAATTTCCATTACTATAATGCAAAAAACATCTCATCATTATTATTATTATTATTATTATATAATTGTTGAGTTTTATAATTAATACCATTCTCAGATAGAGTCTTATTACTGTAACAATATCCAAAATAAAAAGTGAAAATAGCTGTAATATAATGCTGTTTAATTGAAATCAGCTTACTTTAGTAACAAATATTATAATGATGTATAAATACTTGACTTTTTTTACGGTGATGAGAATGAGATTATTTATGATGTTAATGTTTCATTATGTTAATGAGAATTTGGGAGGGAAATGTCCTAAATTGCTATGAAAATTGTCAGAAGGCTAAAAAACAAAAATTATAATGGTCTTAAAATAAGCTTTCTTTTTTCATCCATAATGCAGAATTGATTATTAAAATTAGTTTTAAAGGGCCTCAAACACACAAATGTGCAGATAATAGTTGCACAAACATTCCAGTTACTGTGGCTCAAGCGGGATTTCTGCCATCTGTCTGTCATAACTGAAATTAGTAATCAGGGACAGAGCAGGTTTTCAATTAAACACAAATCAGATGATCAGAGTGGAAGGTGAATATATAATCAGCATTCAAGGGCACTTCTGTTCACTTCTGCACCTTCCATTCATTCAGTTTTGTAACATTGAACCGAAAATTGAACCTTTAAACTGGAGAGTGATATCATAATTCTGAGACGGGACCCAATGAAACATGGATATGTTTGGAATAGTGTATACTCTTTTTTGCAGTATGCATGCTGTTCTTCTCTGTATCTGCTACATTTGTCAAATACATGGCATGCAACAAAGTAATACCCTAGCAACCGCAGAGCAGCCCATTAAATTCACACAGTACACCCTAGCCAACCGTTTTGCATTGGTATCATCACTCACATTTTCTTAAGAGAATGTATTTTTATTTCTGCACTGGGGGAAAAATGGTATAGGATTTACTTTAAATCAATTTTCACAATTTTCAAATTGTTAGTAAATCTCACAAATAATTGCAATGAACGGGCAAGCAACACACCGAGTTAAAATTTCGAAGCAGAAAGACTGAAATAGCATTTTCTTGCCAATTTTTGCAGTTTGTTTGAAACTTTGTCATTGCATATTATTTCACAGACTGACATTTTAAACAAACAACAGTAGGTAGTATGCAGTGTGCATTAAGCAGTATACTATTCCGTTCTGAACACTGCAAAAGTTGTTTTCTATAGTACAAATATCTCAACATTATTAAATCAAGATACATTTAATGACTTAAGCAAGCAAATGACAAGCATACGATATTAAATATTGTTTTAATTAATCTGACAAATTAATCAAAATTAATTGTGTTTTTGCTTAAATCAAGAAAAAATATCTGCGGTGAATTGTCAATTGTTGCTTTCAGTGCGGCTATAAAAGACACAAAAAATGATATACAAACTTACATTAGATGCTTTTAACATTAAACAAAAGCACATAAATAGTACCTGAGATTATCATTGCCATACTTTGTGTTGTTGCTCCAGCCGTGACTTCGCAGAAAAATAGAAACCGTTTCAAAAATAGAATCATAACATGTTGCTGTTGTGGCTAGTTAGGGAAAAAAAATCGGATTAACATGGAAAAGAAACCTTTTATCACGTGTTGCGTCTGGTTAGTACGGAGCCCCGCACATGACATGCAAGAAAAAAATAGTAGGTTAAATCCTGTACACGATTTACTAATTCATTCCCTTGATTTGCTAAATCGTTTCATGCATGATTTATAAATCGAAGGAACGAATTAGTAAATCATGCATATGATTTAGCCTGTTTTTTTTCCTGCATTTCATGTGCGGGGCTCCATAGGTTAGGACACGGGGCGGGAGAAACAACTCTCTCCAATATTTTTGTATTTGGACTGCAGTACCCATTTCAACCACTAGTTGTCAATATTACATACTGCACATTTAAGTAATTTTGCTTCTCTTGATTTAAGTGTTTAGATATTTGTACTGGAAAATAAGATAAATTTTTTATTTTTTTTTGCAGCGAACATATCCCGCGTAACAACAGAACATTCCTAGTACTGCGGCAGCTGTTCCACACAGTGGCACATGCAATTTTTTTGTTTGTTTTGTCTGGATGTTTCTAAACCTGTGGCTCATACTAACATACATGCTGTACAAACGTGAATTCTCATGCTCTATTTCAATTTTTATTATATTTATTGCCAAAAAAAAAAAAAAAGAAGAGAAAACTAGTTCTTTCATAGCTTGCCCTGCCTATAGTTCTTTAAATCACTCTTTGTGCATGCTAATTGCTAGAGACGTAGAGAGACATTTTTGTAGTAAAAGACAACATAGAAAACATAAAAATGCACCATTTTTTTGTTTGTTTGTTTTTGGTTTTCAGCCGATACCTCCACGGGTAACAGTCAAAGCTTCAAGACTACTAGCGGAGGTTGCGGTTTATAGTTTTTAGCGTGCTATCATGCAGTAAGGATATCATGGAAACATAGTGCTGCGCCGAGCGTCCAAACCAACACCGTGTGTTTGGACTCGCTGCTCTTCAGGGTTTGGGCTATTTTGGGAGTATGTTTTACAAACTGTGTTGTTTTTTGTTTTTTTTATTCATATGATATTACTACCTGAACTAAGCCATGTCCTCTTCCTTCATACTCCCCATATACTGCCATAGTCCTCTGCTAGAGCAAACGCTGCATACAGTATCAAAACATACAAACCTCAAGCTTTCAATCCATGTTTGCTTTTTTTTCCCACATTTTTGATAGAATGATTTGTTCCAGCCAATACACGGAATGTTTTGTACAGAAGAAAATGGTTTGATTTTGGATGTTATAGATTAATCTATACTGGTATGATATTCCTATGAATGGTTGGACTCTTTATATATGTCAAGTTATTGAATGCAAAGGGATGGGCTCATGAAATCTGTCTTCTGTATTTGTTGGGGATATTGATAGCACAGAACGCTTCTTTCAGGTACAACGGGGAGTCGCGCAAAAGCTCCCGGGCGTTTTCTGTCACCACCGATCCAGGCTCGGCTCTACATATGAGCGAGAGACCAACACAAGACCTGGATCGAGACAGAAAACAGCTCGGGTCGGCTTTGCTATACGGACGATTGTGTTATATCTTAGGGTTTCTTAGCACAATATACAAACAGATGTAAGCTAAATAATGAATCTATGTTTAAATGCTATGGAGGGAAGTGTGGGACACAAACAGATGTTCCCGTAACATCTGTACGAGGAGTTTAAGAGGTGTAAAGGAGCAAAACTTCCTTTTGGTTTCATTTTTGAAGAACAACAAACTAGTTTTGTCCCATTATCTTCCCTCTTGAACTTGCTGCTTTGACAATTAAATGTGTAAAAGGTTTTAATTACGGTGTTCTATTTATTGTTTTGGTCATTAATTTATTTGTTTATTTTTATTATTAGAATTTGATCATTTGCATTTGTTTATTTATATATTTATGTATGAACTTTAAGTTTATCATTTCTGACATAATATGTATAAATGATGCTTATTGGGGCTTTTTCTGTCTTTCTTCTTTTTTCAATTTTACAATAAAAATGATAAATGCTCACCAGTATTTGAATCATTCACTGTGAAAAATGAAATGATATTATCAATCAATCATGACATCATACATTTTTACATTACTTAAACTCATCAAATGAAAGCAATTTAAGCAATTTCAACCCGTATTAATACGTTCTACAAGATTCAACAAGATTTAGTCATTTTAAAATAATTTAACGGGGCTATATGTGGAATTCAAAAACTCTTGCTATTAGCGACACTGGTTGGCCGTTAAGTGAACTGCAGCCAGCAACTTACTGCACGTGCTCAAACTCGAGCACTAGGCCTTAATAAAATCGTGCCCAATTTCTTCTTCATTCTTTGCTTAGAAGTAAAAAAGAAGTTGGAAATACCTTTGCGCTGATATACTGTTTGAGTGACGTTTGATGAATATGTAAATATGTGCAGCGCGCTTTCCTCTCAATAACAAAATAAACAACAACAAAAATGACAGTGGTGAGAAAACAGCAAGAAATCATCTGATCATATATAGTGTTGTGGATACAGTGGGTACGGAAAGTATTCAGACCCCCTTAAATTTTTCACTCTTTATTATATTGCAGCCATTTGCTAAAATCATTTAAGTTCATTTTCTTTCCTCATTAATGTACACACAGCACCCCATATTGACAGAAAAACACAGAATTGTTGACATTTTTGCAGATTTATTAAAAAAGAAAAACTGAAATATCACATGGTCCTAAGCATTCAGACCCTTTGCTCAGTATTTAGTAGAAGCACCCTTTTGAACTAATACAGCCATGAGTCTTTTTGGGAAAGATGCAACAAGTTTTTCACACCTGGATTTGGGGATCCTCTGCCATTCCTCCTTGCAGATCCTCTCCAGTTCTGTCAGGTTGGATGGTAAACGTTGGTGGACAGCCATTTTTAGGTCTCTCCAGAGATGCTCAATTGGGTTTAAGTCAGGGCTCTGGCTGGGCCATTCAAGAACAGTCATGGAGTTGTTGTGAAGCCACTCCTTCATTATTTTAGCTGTGTGCTTAGGGTCATTGTCTTGTTGGAAGGTAAACCTTCGGCCCAGTCTGAGGTCCTGAGCACTCTGGAGAAGGTTTTTGTCCAGGATATCCCTGTACTTGGCCGCATTCATCTTTCCCTCGATTGCAACCAGTCGTCCTGTCCCTGCAGCTGAAAAACACCCCCACAGCATGATGCTGCAACCACCACGCTTCACTGTTGGGACTGTATTGGACAGGTGATGAGCAGTGCCTGGTTTTCTCCACACATACCGCTTAGAATTCTCTATGAATGGGAGCCAAAAGGCCAAAAAGTTCTATCTTGGTCTCATCAGACCAGAGAATCTTATTTCTGACCATCTTGGAGTCCTTCAGGTGTTTTTTCATGTGTCTTGCACTGAGGAGAGGCTTCCGTCGGGCCACTCTGCCATAAAGCCCCGACTGGTGGAGGACTGCAGTGATGGTTGACTTTCTACAACTTTCTCCCATCTCCCGACTGCATCTCTGGAGCTCAGCCACAGTGATCTTTGGGTTCTTCTTTACCTCTCTCACCAAGGCTCTTCTCCCCCGATAGCTCAGTTCGGTCGGACGGCCAGCTCTAGGAAGGGTTCTGGTCGACCAAACGTCTTCCATTTAAGGATTATGGAGGCCACTGTGCTCTTAGGAACCTTAAGTTCAGCAGAAATTTTTTTGTAACCTTGGCCAGATCTGTGTGTTGCCACAATTCTGTCTCTGAGCTCTTCAGGCAGTTCCTTTGACCTCATGATTCTCATTTGCTCTGACATGCACTGTGAGCTGTAAGGTCTTATATAGACAGGTGTGTGGCTTTCCTAATCAAGTCCAATCAGTATAATCAAACACAGCTGGACTCAAATGAAGGTGTAGAACCATCTCAAGGATGATCAGAAGAAATGGACAGCACCTGAGTTAAATATATGAGTGTCACAGCAAAGGGTCTGAATACTTAGGACCATGTGATATTTCAGTTTTTCTTTTTTAATAAATCTGCAAAAATGTCAACAATTCTGTGTTTTTCTGTCAATATGGGGTGTTGTGTGTACATTAATGAGGAAAAAAATGAACTTAAATGATTTTAGCAAATGGCTGCAATATAACAAAGAGTGAAAAATTTAAGGGGGTCTGAATACTTTCCGTACCCACTGTATGTTTAGACCACCTCTGCAATTCACCGGCATCATGTTGACAGATCAGATGAGGTAGGGGCTAATGAAAATGACACTTTTATGATAGTTTGATTGTAAAATAGCTATAGATCTATATGAGACTATTTTGAGTTAAACCCATTTCCTTGCATGACACTTTGACATTACAGTACAGAATGACTCTTTCGAAATTATCCTGAACATTTATTTCATGTGTCATTGAACGGAAGAAAGCCTCTCGGGAGCGCGCGTAACCGTCACATCCTTCTGATTTTCCTGGCAAAAACGACCCGAGTGCAGTCTACAAGCTTTTATAGACAACCAAGGAAGTCTCGTTTTTTTAATATTCGTTACACATTGGCAATAAAATGTGATTAATAAATGAACAACATTACATAGAGCTATATGTACATCCAATTTGATTATTACATTGCTGTGTTGATGCAGTAATTATATAGCAAAACATCAACAAAATATTTTTGAACCACAAACAAGTTTCTCTTATAATGTTAATAAGACATTATATTTAGACAAAATATATTTTGTACAAAAACACTGGTGTATAATGGTGTGTGGAGTGCAAAATAAGGCAATTTTAGCCATTTTTACACTGACCTTTAACTATAACATTAATGCCATAATATAGTATTTTGAATGTAAGAGTTTAAATGGTTTTCACAAAAGATGTTTTTAAAGAGATTTTGAACTTGACTGTGTGGAAAAAAGGCAGCTTTGACAAAAGAAAAAAAGTCATGCAGGTTTGGAACGACAAGAGGGTGAGTAAATGGTGACAGGTTTTTTATTTTGGGGTGAAAAAGAAAAAAGATATTAGAGATGACCTCTGCAGTTACGTTACCACATTTATCCAATGAAATAAAGCTTTTCAATGTGGCAGTGACTCAATGGCTTGTTAAATACATTTCCAATTATAATGAAGAGCTGATGTGGTGGATGACTGAAAGCATCAGTTCATCTTTATTACCGTCAGTTAATGAGAATCAATCTCATTCTCGTCTCATCTGAACTCTCTCAGGGTCGCAAATTATGAATTAGGATTATCATAATGAATTGTCTTAATATGAACCTTTCTTAGCAGAAGGTGAAAGTCTGACACGAGTTAAAAGTTTGAGTGCGGCGGCCTGTGAGCGATATGAGAGGAAATACGACTGGAGAGCGATAAACAGACAGATTGATTGAGTCGAGCATGAAGGACAAGCATCTCGTCTGCTGCATCCTTATAAATCCTGTCTATGGAGTAAAAAACAACTGGAGTTAAATAATTTTGACTCCATGACGTGTCCTCAGATGTTTCTCCTAAAAAAAAAAATTGTTTTCAGAAGAGATCTGAATAAAAAATAAAAAAGGTAATTGTGACTTTTTAATCTCGCAATTCTGACTTTATAACACACAATTGCAAGATATAAAGTCAGAATTGCGAGATACAAAGTTTGCAATTCTGACTTTTTCTCAAAAAATTTTGAGTTATAGTCAGAATTGTAAGATCTAAGTCTTTTTTTCCTCAGAATTGAACTTTATAACTTGCAATTGCGAGTTTATATCTCAAAATTCTAATAAAAGTCAGAATTGCGAGATGTAAACTCGCAGTTGTGAGATAAAAAGTCGCAATTTTATTTTTTATTTTTTATTTAGTTGGGAAAAAAAGCTTCCATAACAATCAAAAGTCAGAGAGCTCACATATTTTTCTTCAAATAATTTGAGCTGCTATTCACATTCCTTTTTACGGAGTGTGCGTCCCCTGTTGGCAAACGCTATTTACTCTAGCTCCGCCCTCCAATGTCTGCTTGGGCCACTCAAGTTTTAAAAAGATTCAGAATTCAACATCTTCAGTGGCGCAGCAGTAGCGAATACAGCTCACAGATCTGGCTTTTAACAATCGACTCAAATTCTAATTCACCTTTTGCCGAGCTTGCATTTATTTCCAATAAAAATTAAAATAATGTTCTAAAAGTGGAAATAAACTGCGAACGATTGTTTAATAATATTTAATGGGTAGGGTTAGGGGAAGATGTAGGGAAGGTTTTTATTCTTCCAATAAGGCAGCATCCATTTAATAATTTTAATATAATTATTTACACTCTGATGTTATTGCATCCTTTTAATGTACAAAAATACTGAGGTGCAAATAGTATCTGCCAATATAGCATCTAATTACTATTTACTCTTATTGCAAAGATCTGATATTTTTACATGGTGTAAATACAATCTATTGCTATTGGCATTTAGTGTAAATAGCATCTACCACTTAGAATATATTGCTATTTTCACTTAGTGCAAATAGCTGCAGCCCTTTCCCAGACAGCAACATCCGGCCCACATCTGGTATATGTGGATTACATGCGGACCAGATGTGGGCCGGATCCAGGCCGGCACTATGCTGCTGTCAGGGTTATTTTGTAGCTCAAACATGATCTCATTTACAGTGCTGGGTAGTAACTAATTTCATGTAATCTGGATTACTTAATCAGATTCCAAAACTAAAATACATGTAATTGGATTACTTTTTAAAATGTTCTTAATCAGATTTCAGTTACTTTTTATTGATTACATTACATGTTATTCACACAATGGCCGTAAATTGTTTGTTTGTTTGTTTGTTTGTTTTTTTTACTTAAAAATTAAGTCAATAATTTAACAGCACATTTGCATGTGTTCTCTCTTTGCGTTTTATTTTTGTATTAAATTGTTTTGTTGTTTTTATCTAAAAACTATTAACCTGCAGTTCCTCCACAAACCCACTTTTGGGAAACCCTAAAGTAATATAAAGTTTAATGCACTTCATGCTGTTGTCGATAAGTTTTTATTCTCTTTATATTTTTATATCACTATGATACAAGATTATCCTATTCAAATCCATGTGATTAAGCAATGAAAACTGTTTCATATCAGATTGCACGGAATTATTTGCACATAATATCTGTGGAGGAAACATCGAGCAGATATCAGATGCGTGTTTGTATGGCGATGGATCTCTGCTCTGATAAAGTGTTCATTTGCTCATCGCTGGTTTGCTGACTCTGCAAAAACAAAGTGCTGACTCTCTGCCATCGGCCACTCCATCCTGATCAGATTTGAATCAACAAAAACTTTGCTTTGGACAGCGATCCCACAACCAGAGGCTGCGAAGAGCAGCGGCGCTCCATACATCTCACTAACAGCCCCATTAGATCAGAATGAATCTCTCTGCGAAGAAGACAACAAGAAAAATCAATTCCCCTCTCTCTATTCTTTATCATTTGTAAAGAGATTGTTAAAATGAGACATTGATCCGTTTACGATCTCTTTATCAGGGACGTAATGTTAGTCTGGTGTACGAGGTCGTGACCTCCAGATGTCTAGTAATGGCAAGTAAATGTTACTATAGCCTATAAGCTTACAGATTTGTCCTTAATCACAGAAAAAGTTTATGTGGTAGTAGGTAAATACTCCAGTGATTTAGAAGTTCAATATTTCAGCTGACGGAAAATTAGTAGCACAAATCTACGAGGAACAGCATTCACCGCCTAAAAATATCTCATGATGTAAATTCTGACATGTCCTTGAGCAAGAAATACTAGTGGTGATGGGGGTAAAAATATAATTTCCAACTCATTGATTTCCTTTGGACAAAAATCTTTTACCCTACAGTGCCACTGTGTGGTTGATTGTGCACTCTTAAAAATGCTGGCGGAAGTGTGTGCATCTTTCTTTACAATAAACCACACTTGCCTTGATAATTTGTATTTAATGCATTGATGCAGACATTTTAAGCAAGGTTTAAGTCTCTAAATTTGTTTTGGGGCGACTGAATTGTTTGGGGTTTTTGTTCATTACTTAACATTGCTAATTTCATTAATTCATCTCTATAATGAACAATGAAAGCATTTGAAAGACAATGTATTTAATTGATCTATTTTATATTGATTCTATGTTTAACACTCTTTTTTAATCGCTCGATGTACTTGTTTTCCTGTTGTGTTGAACACTGGTTTGGTTGCATTGCTGATTTGGAATTTTGGCAACATCACACTTGGCAAAGTACTCTTGCGGTTGAGGCGAGGTCACCATGGCAACGAGCTGGAGCAGTTGTCACGCACAGGGACCCTCCGTGTTCTGGTCGCAGTTCCCGTGATTGTCCACTAGAGGCAGTCGCGACCTCATTACAACCTGATGCTTGTCGCTTGTGTGCGGGCAGTCAGGTCTAAACAGCAGCTTTCTCCATTTAAAAGGACATTTAAAAGTAGACGTGGACATTTCATGAGTCCTCATATTTAAATTAGCTTTAAAAACATACAAAAAAAAATGTTTTATTAAAAATGTAAAAATGCAGAATATTTTCTGTGATGGTTAGACTTAGGAGTAGGGGTAGTGTAGGGAGAATGTACAGTTTGTAGGCTACAGTATAAAAACCATTACGCCTATGGAATGTCCTCAATTTGATAGCAAAACAAACCTGAGTGTGTGTGTGTGTGTGTGTGTGTGTGTGTGTGTGTGTGTGTGTGTGAGAGAGAGAGAAAGAGAGAGCGAGAGAGTGTATGTGTGAGTGCAAGCTTGTGTGTGTGTGTGTGTGTGTGTGTGTGTGTGTGTGTGTGTGTGTGTGTGTGTGTGTGTGTGTGTGTGTGTTTAATGCAAGCGATATATTAATTGCAAATGGTTCTGACACAAGCCATTACCATCATGTTGTCATTCATATTCACATGCATTCACTTCAGCAATCAATGATATTTGAAAGCAACAAAAACACACTTATTGAGTAAAAAACTAACCCTTTAAAGGGTTAGTTCACCCAAAAATGAAAATAATGTCATTTATTACTCACCCTCATGTCGTTCCACACCCGTAAGACCTTCGTTAATCTTCGGAACACAAATTAAGATATTTTTGTTGAAATCCGATGGCTCAGTGAGGCCTGCATAACCAGCAATGACATTTCCTCTCTCAAGATCCATAAAGGTACTAAAAACATATTTAAATCAGTTCATGTGAGTACAGTGGTTCAATATTAATATTATAAAGCGACGAGAATATTTTTGGTGCGCCAAAAAAACAAAATAACGACTTATTTAGTGATGGCCGATTTCAAAACACTGCTTCAGGAAGCATCGGAGCATTATGAATCAGTGTATCGAATCATGATTCGGATGGCGTGTCAAACCGCCAAACTGCTGAAATCACGTGACTTTGACTCTCCGAACCGCTGATTTGACACACTGATTCATCTGTGCTCCGATGCTTCCTGAAGCAGTGTTTTGAAATCGGCTATTCTTTATTTTTGTTTTTTTGGCACTCCAAAAATATTCTCGTGGCTTTATAATATTAATATTGAACCACTGTACTCACATGACCTGATTTTTAGTGCATTAATGGATCTTGAGAGAGGAAATGTCATTGCTCCTATGCAGGCCTCACGGAGCCATCGGATTTCATCTAAAATATCTTAATTTGTTATCTGAAGATTAACAAAGGTCTTACAGGTGTGGAACGGCATGAGGGTGAGTAATAAATGACAGAATTGTCATTTTTGGGTGAACTAACCCTTTAAACCAGCGTCCGCACAGGGTCCAAAAATATACATCCGTACAGAAAGTTACTGCATCAAAACATCACTAGAAATCGAATCACTGAAAGTCTGACCACACATGTATCACATGTAAATCTCTGATTGCAGAGGTTCTTATCTGCTTTCCCACAGTTCTGTAGATCTACTGACCTTTAAAGATTATCACAGATTAAACAAGAGCAGAAATAAAATAAGTGTTAAAATATACAGCAGCTGAGCACATCAAATCAAGTACTAGAATCTAGTGAATATGCAATTTATTAAAAAGCAAATAGCACAGATCTGTCATTTGCTTTTTAATGAATTTTATACAGTAGATTAATGTTATCAGCTACTGACAGATAATGACAGTGCAACTTCTGATCGTTCTGACCTTACTGTCGTGGCCGCTCATTAAGCATATGACCCTGTAAGTTGAAACACATGTAATGTTTGTTTTATGATTATACTTTTAAAACTTTGATAGTGGCACAGAGAAAAAGCCTTTAATGGTTGGAGACTTTCGAATATTTAATTATAAATTACTTTTACAAATGGAAAATAATTGTCTGGATTGAGTTTGAGTCACAATAAGCAAAAGAACAAGTGTTTAATTTCACATTTCACATGCTTCAGTGGTTCAGCCGCTCATGGGAAACTGGCTCTCCATTTAGATTTCTTTTTTAGAAGAAAAAAATCACACAGGAATGAGATTGAGATAAAGGACTGACGTTATTATTTCAGAATTTGTTTTAATACAAAGACTGCGGATACAGACATACAGAGTCACAGACTGATGTGTTTAATTAGTACACACACATACACACACGATTTGATAACACTGGAAATGTAAAATCCCCAGCTCATATAGAGTCTTGGAGTTCAAAAGTTAACTGAAAATGTCAGACAAATAAATACAAAAACTTTTTAATAATTAAGAAGTGGCTCTTTCAGAAGTCTAAGAAAGAAAATGTGAAAATAGTTCCATAATTGTGATTAAAAGCATTTTGTTCATCTTGTGCTGAATGTTATTTGGGTAACACTTTACAGTAAGGTGTCATTTGTTAATATAAGTTGATGCATTAATATGAACTATAATAAGCAATGTAATTTACAGCATTTAATAGCCTTTATTAATGTTAGTTTATAAAAATCTTAATGTCCGTGTTCACAGTGCATTAATGTTAACAGGTATAACTTTTGATCTTAAAAATGGTAGACGTATTGTTGATTCTTAGTTCATGTTAAAGGGATGGTTGATTATGATTTCACTTTTTTAACTTTAGTTAGTGTGTAATGTTGCTGTTTGAGCATAAACATCTGCAAAGTTATGGAAAGCGGGCTGGGAGCAGCAGCTCATTTGCATTTAAAGGGACACACACAAAAACAGTGTTTTTTTGCTCACACCCACATAGGTGCAAATTTGACAAGCTATAATAAATGATCTGTGGGGAATTTGAGCTGAAACTTCACAGACACATTCTGGGGACACCAGAGACTTATATTACATCTTGTGAAAGGGGCGTAATAGGTCACCATTAACTAATGAAACTTCATTGTTAAGTGTTACCTATATTTGTTCTTAATTGATTTTAAAATGAATTGGTTGTATTTTAGTATTATTTACAATGATTGGCTTTTATATTTGGGTCCATAAATCAGGGTACAAATACAATAAAATTGATAAAAAATAATGATATGAAGAATGGCCTGCTGTCCTTTATTTCCTAAACCAACCCTAGGCAAAAGTTGACTCAAGAGCACATACAACATTCACTCATCACAATACATATGTTCTCACAAAATAATAAAAATTCCTGTTAATGTCTGAAACTCTGAATTATGCACATGTTTTAATCCTTTTTCTCCACGCTGAGGCCTGCCAGCATAAGATCTTTCACAAAGGGGAAGATGTTGTTGATCAGGCAGGTGAAATAGTGGAACCAGGGGTAGAAGGCCTCTTTCTGACGGGTCGCCCCGGCTTTGATGATGCTCAGAGCGGCTTCACTGGCAGGGTAGGCAGTCATCGTGGTGAATCCTCTGCAGAAAGATTTGAGAGAGAGAATAATTATAGGTGATTCTCATGAAAACACATTCAAGTCATTTTCATCCCATAATTAAGTTGTTTTGGATTAAAAGCGTCAGCCAAAATATATTAAGGTATAACAAGATATAAAAAAAGGCAAACCACAGCTACAGGTTTTATTTTACTATGCAAAAAAAAAAACAAAAAACAGAAAAAAGCTCAGGTAAAAGCATGCATTGTCTACAACATAACCAGTTATTAACATTTTATTGGTTCTCTCTCTCTTGTTTTTGCATGTGTTCATGTCAGCCTGGCTGTTGTTTTTTTATTGCATTATAAATAAAACAAATAAAACAACTGACTCCAAGTACATTTACACAATATGCTTATGAAACCTGTATATATATATATATATATATATATATATATATATATATATATATATATATATATATATATATATATATATATATATATATATATATATATATTCACAAGTTTGGGGTCAGTGTGTTTTTTTTTTTTTTTTAATTAATAATTTTATTCATCAAGGATGCATTCAATTGATCAAAAGTGTCAGTAAAGACATTTATAATGTTACAAAAGATTTAATTCAAATAAATGTTGTTCTTTTGAACTTTCTAAAAGAATATTGAAAAAAAAATGTATAATGGTTTCCACAAAAAATATGTTTTCAACACTGATAATAATCAGAATTTATGTTTCTTGAGCAGCAAATCAGCATATTAGAATGATTTCCGAAGGATCATGTGACACTGAAGACCAGAGTTATGATGCTAAATATATTCAAATAGAAAACACTTATTTTAATTAATTGAATTATTTTGCTTATTTCAGTTATTTATAAAATGTTATTATCAGAAGTCTGATTACACTGAATTCAGCATAAACTGTGCTACAATAATATGTGAGCAGCATGTCCCGTATGTAAAATGTATTTTTTTTAGAAAATCATGTTCATACATAGTTATATATATTAAATAAATAAATAAATAAATTGCATCACTGAAATAACAACATCAAAAACATACTAAACATCTGTGAATTGACAGGTGAAAATCTGTTATGAAAAAAAAGAAAAGAAAAATATGAGCCGGTCGAGCTTCACTCAGTCAATCGTGTCAGTGTGTGTGAAGATGAATGATCCATGAGAAGCTGAATGGCATCTGGTGTCAAGATTTTAGTTATGTTTAGCACATTGTTCTGTTCGCTATAACAGATCACCAAGGTAACAAGATAAATGTGCCTGAGGACAAACTAGTTCATAAACTGCTTCCTAATATATCTTGAGTGACGCACAGAATAGAATGGAAACATTTATTGCATTTTGGACCGCAGCACCATGTCCTCGAAACATTTTAACAGAACAAACATTTAATTAATAATAATAAAATACAACTTTTGATTTTAATGTTGTAGTAAATGTTGAAATGGGTTTTCTAATATATTTATATATCTACAATGATTAATAAATTGTAAACAAATCATTCTTACAATTTTAAAGATAAGATATTCCATAAAATGACAATAATGATTATTAAAAACCAGCAACCTGATGTAACATTTAAGAAGTAAACTTCAGAGGTCTGTAGCATTATTAAACATGATATACTGTTTGCTATATGATAGAAATGTTGATTCAAGAAAATAGTTGTAAGATCCTAACCAATTATAATTTACTTGATGAAGGTGATAATCATTAAAAAGGGAAAGTTTGCAGTATCAGAAGTGATAAAGTTAGTCAGTGTCATCAATTCTGTCTGTAGTGGAAAACAAACCTGGTCTTATTCATGGCCGTCTCTGTGTCGATCAGTCCAAGGATCATGATGGACACAGACACATTGCTCTTCTGGATTGCCAGTTCATTCTGCAGCGCTCCGAAGAATCCGTTCATCGCAAACTTAGTAGAGGTGTATGGAGCCACAAATGGAGTCGCCAACTTACCTGAATCAGGGAGGAAAACAGCATTAACCTTTAGTAATTTATAACTGAATGTGACTGACCTTTAGTAGCACTAAAATTCAGTCAACAAATGCCTTTACACAAAAAAACAATGCATCCCAGTTCACAAAAAAATGGCACCAAAAAGAAAATAAAAATGTAAAAAAATATTAAATTATTTTTAATATTTATAATGGATAGCTAAGCAATGCCACACAAGCAAGAGTGCGGTTTTCCCGAATATCAGCACGTTTGAAGTGTCATATTGATTTAACAATTCAGTAAAAAAAGAAGTTACTATTGGGTGACTTACATTTCCTTTTTTTTTCTCAGTTTCACCAGTTAAAATAATTCCAAACAAATCCACAGCCATTGTGCATCTCAGAGCAACACAGTAATGTTTTGTTAGTTTTTGAATGAATCATTGTAATGAATGACTCAGCGACTCACTCATAAAGCTGCATCCGAAATCACATACTTCCCTACTATATAGTAGGTGAAAAACTGTATGTGACAAAAGATGAATGTCTGAATTCACAGTACTTATAAAAGAGTAGACCTACTACTTCTGGCGAGATTCTGAAGTGTGTATATGATGGACATATGACTGGAGAGGATTTGTGAATGGCAGTGAAGCGATGCAGCTGGCGCTGGTAGGTCACATGATAGTGTCAACATGGCGAACGAATTACATTCATACTGCACACACTCATACTATATAAAATACTTTTTAGCAGTCGTGAAGTAATTACTTATTCAAAATAAGTTTCTATCTCGAGAGTATGTGATTTCGGACACAGCTTTGTCCCCGAATGAATCAGCCACTTTAAACGAATCGTTTGACTGAATGATTCAATGACTCACTCGTTGAGACAATGATTTGCTGCCACCTACTGGTTGTTTAGTTACATACTTAAAAGTATTTCATCAGAGATAGAATGTGTGGATTGTGGTCCTTAGAATGTGTTTATAAATAGACTATTATGTGTGAAATATGAGATGTTAAATGTAAAAAATAACAGAGATAATGAAGTAATTGCAGTCACATTGCATGAAATGCTTTTGTCTGTCATTTTTTCCTCATATGGTGGGGGGTTGGGGGACCTGCAACTCTAGCTGAATCATAAAAGTGCTTTTAACTTTTAAGTTAAATTTAGATTAATTTGAACTAAACATGCACCAACAAAGTTAGACTCACCTGCCAATGAGGAAACTACAATGATGGAACCGGCAGATTTTTCCAGCACAGGAAGTGCTGCTCCGGTCATCTGCACGTAACTCACAAAATTCACCTGCAACAAATCAGTGTGAAAAGAAAATGAAGAAATCCACATGTTGAAACACCGGCTCAACAAAAGCACAGAAAGCCATTCTCTCACGTTCTTCACCTGCATGATTGACCTGACGTGGTCCGCGTCTCTGTTCCAGAACTCAACGTTGGTGTTTCCAACATGATTCAACACTAGAAAGTCCAGTCCACCTGCAGGACACAAATACACGATATATACTACCAGACAAAAGTTTGGAATAATTCAGGAGTAATTCATTTTTGAAAGAAGTCTCTTATGCTCACAAAAGCTGCATTTATTTGATCAAAAACACAGTAAAAACAGTAATATTGTGAAATATTATTAACATTTAAAAGAACTGTTTTCTATGTGAATATGTTTTAAAATATAATTTATTCCTGTGATGCAAAGCTGAATTTTCAGCATCATTACTCCAGTCTTCAGTGTCACATGATCCTTCAGAAATCATTCTAATATGCTGATCTGCTGCTCAAGAAACACTTCTGATTATTAATGGTGAAAACCTTTCAAAAGTTTGGGATAAGTGATTTAAAAGAAAGAAAGGAAGAAATTAAATAGTTTAAAAAGTGACAGTGAAAACATTTATTCACAAAAGTTTTCTATTTCAGATAATAAATGTTTTTTTTTAACTTTCTATTCATATCCTGAAACTAAAGTCCTATTGTTTCCCCCCGAAACAATATTAAGCAGCAAAAAACATTTTCAACATTGATTCAAATAAGAACCATTATTAATAATTGAGCAAAAATAATAATTGATAGCAAATCATCATATTAGAATGATAATTAGAATGATTTCTGAAGGATCATGTGACACTGAAGACTGGAGTAATGATGCTGAAAATTCAGCTTTGATCACAGGAATAAATTACTTTGTAAAATATATTCACATTGAAAACAGCTATTTTAAATTGTAATAATATTTCACAATATTACTGTTTTTACTGTATTTTTTGATCAAATAAATGCAGCCATGGTGAGACCTTTCAAAAACATGACAAAATCATAATTATTCAAAAAAAATGTTGACTGGTAATGTATATATTGCATAATATATTGAACCATTTCTCACCCAGTTTTTCCACAGCATATTTAACAACTCTCTCGGGGTCAGCGGGGTCAGACATGTCTCCGGTCATGTACATCATCTTCTTTGCACCCAGTTTCACACACTTTTGTGCCACCTGAACATCCACAGCACACTTTCATTTGCTCATCAAAGTTTTGGCTGCACTTTATTTTACAGTACGTGTACTTACAGTGTACTTAATTAAGAAAGTACTTGTTAATGCAAGGTAACTATGTGGAACTGACCTTTTTTAAAGCCTCTAATCGCCTCGCAGTGATGATGATCTGAGCTCCAAACTTTGAGTAATGATAGGCCATCTGCTCCCCGATCCCTGAACTGGCCCCTGTGATCAACACTCGGGTCCCCCGAACTGATTCTATGTGAAGAACACACTGGTCTCTCAGTGTAATCCAGCACAAGTCATTCTTAACCAAACCCGCCACTTGATCATAGGATTTATTAAGGCTTGAACTCCAACAAAGGTTAAAACATAACGGTTAGAAGCAACTTAAAGGATTAGTCCACTTTCCTGATCATTTACTCTCCCCCATGTCATCCAAGATGTCCATGTCCTTCTTTCTTCAGTCCAAAAGAAATAAAGGTTTTTGATGAAAACATTCCAGGATTATTCTCCTTATTTACATTTACATTTACATTTAGTCATTTAGCAGACGCTTTTATCCAAAGCGACTTACAAATGAGAGTAGTAGAATCAATTAAATCAACATGAGAACAACAGTGTATAAGTGCTGAGTGAAGTCACAGTTATGTCAGTAAAGTGCTCATAGCGAATTCTTTTTTTTTTTTTTTTTTTTTCTTTTAAATAAATAAATACACAGATAGGAGAAGAATATTAGTCAAGGTAAGTGCTACTACTACTGGGTCAAGTGCTGACGAAAAAGATACGTCTTTAGCATTTTTTTGAAAATGGCTAGAGACTCGGCTGCTCGGATAGAGCGTGGTAGGTCATTCCACCAGCCAGGAACAGTCCCGGAGAAGGTCCGTGAGAGTGATTTTGTGCCCCTATGTGATGGCACCACAAGGCGCCGTTCACTTGCAGAACGCAGGTTTCTGGAGGGCGCGTAAGTCTGAAGTAGTGAGTTAAGGTATAGCGGTGCAGAGCCAGCTGTCGTTCTGTAAGCAAACATCAGAGCCTTGAATTGGATGCGAGCAGCTACTGGCAGCCAATGCAGACTGATGAAGAGAGGAGTGACGTGTGCTCTCTTCGGTTCGTTGAAGACCAGTCTTGCTGCAGCATTTTGGATCAGTTGTAGAGGCTTGATAGTGCATGCTGGAAGGCCAGCCAAGAGAGCATTACAGTAGTCCAGTCTGGATAGAACAAGAGCTTGGACAAGAATTTGTGTGGAATGTTCAGATAGGAAGGGTCTAATCTTCCTGATGTTGTACAAGGCAAATCTGCAAGACCGGGTCGTTGCTGCAACATGATCTGTGAAGGTTAGACCAGCATCCATCACCACTCCAAGGTTTCTGGCTGTCCTGGAAGGAGTGATGGTTGAAGACCCAAGTTGAACTGAAAGGTTGTGATGAAGTGTTGGGTTTGCACCGATCACAAGCAGTTCCGTTTTTGCAAGGTTGAGTTGGAGGTGGTGGTCCTTCATCCAGGCAGAAATGGCTGTCAGGCAGGCTGTGATGCGACCAGCAACTGTCGGATCATCTGGTTGGAATGAGAGGTAGAGTTGTGTGTCATCAGCATAACAGTGATGGGAGAAACCATGATCCTGAATGACCGATCCTAGTGATGACGTGTAGATGGAGAAGAGAAGTGGACCAAGCACAGAGCCCTGAGGTACCCCAGTAGCAAGATGATGTGACTTGGACACCTCACCTCTCCAAGATACCCTGAAGGACCTACCTGAGAGGTAAGACTCGAACCACTGGAGCGCGGTTCCCGTGATGCCCTTCGACATGAGTGTAGACAGGAGGATCTGGTGGTTCACTGTGTCAAAGGCAGCAGACAGGTCCAGCAAGATGAGTACTGATGATTTTGAAGATGCTCGTGCCAGTCTCAGGGCTTCAGTGACTGAGAGCAGGGCAGTCTCAGTAGAGTGGCCACTCTTGAAACCAGACTGGTGGTTGTCAAGGAGGTTGTTCTGTGAGAGATAAGTAGACAGTTGGTTGAATACAACTCTCTCAAGTGTCTTAGCAATGAAAGGAAGAAGGGATACTGGTCTGTATAAGGGATACTGGTCTGGCCTTATAATGGACTTCAATTGGCCCCAAACGGTTGAAGGTCAAAATTACAGTTTCAGTGCAGCTTCAAAGAGCTTTAAATGATACCAGACGAGGAATAAGTGTCTGACAAGGAATACTGCCTTCAGCAGCGTCTACACTGACGGAATTCTAATAGAGAAGAAGAAGAAGAAGAGAGCTAGTTCAAAATGAGCGTCCGGTTAAAACGTATGTAATTTCTTTTGGACTGAAGAAAGAAGGACATGGAGATTTTGGATGACATGGGGCATAAATTATCAGGAAATTTTTATTTTAAAAGTAGACTAATCCTTGAAAGGCTTAGTTCACCCAAAAATGAAAATTTATGTTATTAAGTACTCACCCTCATGTTGTTCCAAATATGTAAATATTAAATTGGTAAAAAAAAAATAAATAAATAAAAATGTGTGTGTGTGTGTGCAAATAAAGCACATGTCACTTCACAAAATTGGAGTCACATGGATTACTTTAATGATGTCTTTACTGCCTTTCTGGGCCTTGAAAGTGGTAGTTGTCAATGGAGGGACAGAAAGCTTTCAGATTTCATCAAAAATATCTTCATTTGTGTTCTGAAGATGAATGGGTTTGGAATGACATGAGGGTGAGTAATTATTGACAGAATTTCCATTTTTGGGTGAACTAATCCTTATAAAGTCTACTGTATCATGTTTTATCCATGCATTTTTAAGGCCTCTAAATTATAACCATGATCAAAATTCTGAAAACCCTGTTGGACACAATCTACATGCTAAAAAAAAAAAAAAAAAGTATAAACTATCAATTGGACGACAGAAGGCAAGTAAAAGGCTGTTTAGTATAAATGTAAAAACGTCTTTTTGCTGTGAAATCTTTACTCATTTTTATAAAGTAATCATAAAATTATCTTTTATATTGTTAGTAATATTTCAAGATAAACACTTACTAGACTGAAGCAACTTTATTTGATTATCAATACATCATTTTTTAGAAAAATCATGCGAGTGTCAAATATGATCCATCAGGTTTTTACCTTCACTCTCATTGTATTGCATTACAGGGCTTTATTCATAAAAATAAGCATTTAAATATCATCTTACTATGACATATTATTGGAGATATAGAGTGACGACTGATATTTATATTCATTTTATGTCATTAGTCTGCGATACTGTTATAAAGACTTCATTGATTTACATTATTATCAGAATTTCATCTTACTTTTTGGCCATATAAATATATAAATATCAGTAAATGCACCAAATTGCACCAATATATATATATATATATATATATATATATATATATATATATATATATATATATATATATATATATATATATATACTTTTTAAAAATATATAGATGTTTCTGACTTTCATATGTTATGATTTACAGAGTAAAAAGTCCTTTTAATTCTATATATTACATAAAGTTATAATCTCTAGATCATCACCATGTATTTTCACCAATGTTCATATGAACAAGTTACATAACCATGATAAATGAGTCTGCCAACAGTTTTCATGACAAGATGCCAATATAATCTTTTATCTGGTTAATGTTCTAGTGAAATACTTGAAAAACATTTTAAGTTTATGTATTTATAGTTTAAGTTTGGTTACAAAGCCTGTGTTTAAACCATCTACAAAATATGAATGCCTTTGGAAAACGCAAGGCTTTATATGTTTATTCTTGGTTAGTTTTCATTTCTAATGCTAGATTGTGTTTTACATGCAAATATATAAACTGCCCACACAAATAGCTTTAAAACTCATTTTCAGGATTTCTCAAAGTAGGCTACAACACACTAGAATATCTGAAGAGATGGCATGCAATAATAAAAATGAGCATATTATTGTGAAGCTGTTGTCCTGACCTGGATCAAACGTATCTCTCCACATGTAGGCCGTGAGGGCAGCGCTCAGCAGAAAAGCACTCAAATATGCCTTCATTTTCACTTCTATCCTCAATCAGAAGCTTGCCGTCTGAATCCTGTGCGTGTGCATTGAGAAATGTCCCGTCTGAAGCCACTTCTGTCTGCATGTGTTACACCTACTGCAGAGTCATAAAGCATGACTGATCACCCATTTTAACCTGCCTGACATTCTGGATGATGACCCACAGTTCAATGCTCACGAGGCTGAAGGTCTGGCAGTGCCGTTTACATTTCCAAACAGATGAAAGAAGAAAAAACTGATGCATAATAGGTAGAAAATTCAAAGTGCTCTATTGTTCTGTGTGACATTTTAAATAGCTAAAACATTTACAGTTCACGGCTTCATGCATAGCATATGGATCAAAATCAGGGTTATTATTAACTAAAACATTTCTGTTAATTGAAATACAGCTGAAATAAAATAAAATACATATTAGTTGAAAAACTTGAACTAAACGAAAATTAGAAATGTTGCCTTGGCAATAAACTGAAATAAGTTTTAGTTGAAGCACTAAAATCATTAACTGGAAATAAATAAAAACTAAAACTGAAATAAAATAAAATTAAATTAAACCTAAATAGCAATATTGACAAAAGCACATAACAAAATTACTAAAAATTAAACTAAATTTTAAAAACTAAAACAATAAAAGCTAATTCAAAATATTAATAAAACAAATAAAAAATAGCACTAGGTCACTCTCATGACAATTTGTAGTAAAGATACATATTTACAACACAATTCTGCTTTAACACATCATAAAAAAAAAAATATCCTGACTTGAAACAATCTTTTTAAGTATATTTATGTTATGTTTTATGTATGAAATGTTTGTAAGGCTAACTCATATTGCTTTCAAATTTTGTGAAGTATGAAATAACTTCTATTAGTAGCCTAAAACATAAATTATACAATCAAATACAGACCTATCTGGTAATTCTAGTTAAAAGCCCTAGAACTTTCCTTAACCTTACCGTTTTAGTAAAATTAAAATTTACTGTAGAGTTTCATAATTGCATTTCACAGAGAGAGAGAGGTTTTGATGACATCCCCTAATTGGCTGTCTCATCATAGGGGGCGTATCTTGTAGTAAGGCTTATTTGTAGGGGTGTGGTTTGTAGCACTGCAGGACGCAGACAGTCGGACACACTTGGAAAATTCTGTCAATGGTGGGGAAAAAGTTAAACCGTGTTTTTACATTGTGTGCATCTTATACAGTACAGTCCAAAAGGTTGGAACCACTAAGATTTTTAATGTTTTTAAAAGAAGTTTCGTCGGCTCACCAAGGCTACATTAATTTAATTAAAAATACAGTAAAAAACAGTAATATTGTGAAATATTATTACAATTTAAAATAACTGTGTACTATTTAAATATATTTGACAAAGTAATTTATTCCTGTGATCAAAGCAGAATTTTCAGCATCGTTACTCCAGTCTTCAGTGTCACATGATCCTTCAGAAATCATTCTAATGCTGATCTGCTGCTCAAGAAACATTTATGATTATTATCAATGTTGAAAACAGTTGTGTACTTTTTTTTTTCAGGATTCCTTGATGAATAGAAAGTTCAAAAGAACAGCATTTATCTGAAATACAAAGCTTCTGTAGCATTATACACTACCGTTCAAAAGTTTGGGGTCAGTAAGAATTTGTATTTTTATTTTTTTGAAAAGAAATGAATACTTTTATTCAGCAAGGATGCATTAAATCAATCAAAAGTGGCAGTAAAGACATTTATAATGTTACAAAAGATTAGATTTCAGATAAACACTGTTCTTTTGAACTTTCTATTCATCAAATAATCCTGAAAAAAAAATATTGTACACAAATATTTTGTACAATTGTACACAATAAATGTTTCTTGAGCAGCAGATCAGCATATTAGAATGATTTCTGAAGGATCATGTGACACTGAAGACTGGAGTAATTATGCTGAAAATTCAGCTTTGATCACAGAAATAAATTACTTTGTGAAATAAATTCAAATAGAAAACAGTTATTTTAAATTGTAATAATATTTCACAATATTACTGTTTTTTTACTGTATTTTTAATTAAATAAATGTAGCCTTGGTGAGCAGACCAAACTTCTTTTAAAAACATTAAAAATCTTAGTGGTTCCAAACTTTTGGACTGTACTGTATGTGAAATACAAGTATTTAGTCTATAAATACAACAAAGTCTATAAATAGCAAAACACCAACAACATTTTCAGTGCAAAAAATATCTCTTTTATTATTTACGATAACATCAAACAAACAGACAGGATGAATAGTTTGACACTCCTCAACGTCACCTACTGAAACCTAACTTTGGTAAAAAAAAAATAAAAAAAAAAAAAAGCAGCAAAAGAACAGATTAAATAGAAGAACCAGAGGAACCGGCAGAAGCTCGCGGACCACACGATAAAACACAGTTACTAAGAAGCCAGAGAGAGAATTACTCGTTCACAGTTAGGAGAAAGAAAAACCGTAGAAGCCTGTTGAGTGTCGTGAAACTTCGAACATTTTGAAATCAAACTTTTTTGTCTACAGGGAAAGCAGAAATATAGTACAAGTGTTTTTAAAGCACAACGGAGAATATACAGAAAATATTCCACCTGATGTCAAAGCAAACGGACCAGAAACTCAATCCATATCCACAGCTGAAAGTTGAAAAAATCATTTAGAGAAGTGTGCATTTCACTGAACAATACTTTCCCGTAATCCCAAAGTGGGTTGCCCAAAAGATTTACTGGCGTAAGGACAAACAAAGAATTTATCTTTTCCAAAAAAATAAACATGCTGTGTGTTTTTGATAATGACATACTGAATATCTAACAAGAATAAAACTACACAGTAAACAACTGATGAATCTGTGCGAAGCGCTAATGTACTGGAAAAAATTTAAAACCTGTCAGAGAGATGATAACCACATGCAAACCACAGCAGGAAAATGAGTTGAGATCAGCAAACACACCCAATCAGAGAGCAGCGCTGAACATCCAACATTTACATATGAAATCCTCATTTCTTTGCATTACATTTACATAACCAAATTCATTTATGTACAGGTCTATTGTGAGTAGTGGTTCAATTCGGTGTGATCGAATCAGTCAAATTAATTTGCAAAAAAAAGAATATTGAGGTGGATTAAAATATAAAATATTATAATTTGCATAAAAATTAAGTAGTTTCTTGGCAATCTATGGTCATATTAAAAACCAATAAATTATGTTTTAATGCTTTCAAACAATCTTTCCCGTATATTTAATTTTGGTGATGCCAATAGTAAGACACTCCATGTATATTTTTTTATTTTTTTTTATTTTTTTTGTAACTGAAATCAACTAAATTAATTTCAGACTGTGTTTTTTAATCTTTGACTTCCTGCAAGACACATTGGAGCAATGCTTGACAGCGTAAGAATAAAGTGCAAATACTACAAGCAAAAAAAGGCCAAATCAGCTACATGAACTTGCTCATGTGCATTATTTACAACAAAACGTGAAGCAATGCAAAAAGCAAGAATAGCAAGAAATAGTCACAAAAGAAATTTAAAGATTTGCTGTTTAAGGGGCTGTGATGATAAAGCTCGCACAGAGTCGTGGGGAAACTTATCTGCAGTCAAGAAAAAGAACAAAAATAGCTGTGCACAGATCAGCTGGGACAATAACAAGAGGTGAATTTGAGCTTCTTATCATGTAAGACCTGCCTTTAATTCGCAGTAAGGCAATGGAGAAGATGTTATGATGTTTGTAGAGGTCTAACAGGTCTATCCAGCCTGCTGGATTGGATTCGTGTTTTACTTAACCAAGGTCAAATCAGACTGGGCTACGCAACATAAACTCTCTCTAAAATCTCTTTTGTGTGATTGTTCATCAGTTAAAACATATTCAAACTGCTGTGCATTGTCATATCTAATTGCATTGGTCATCCTACTAAAATCAAAAAAAGGCTATGCTTGACATTCAAAATCGCAGCTGTAGTATGTGGCTTGGTGTTCTAGTCATCAACAAAACAAATGTGTAACAAAACACGAATGATTTCACACAGGAAATGGGCAACCCTATTCGTAGAGCATTTTATGACGCTACAAGACAGGACCTGACGTCGCTCGGTGCCGCCGCTTTAGTCATTTAATACTCCTCTGAGGTTAAATCACTACAGAAAACCATTTCAGAAACCTGCCAATAGTGCTTCTATGCTACATCTGTTCAAAACAAGATATAGTCTTAGTTTGGTGCTTTTACTGACTGGATTTTCGCTTTCAAAATCAAGAAGCACCTTTTAAAGGTGGCGGAAAGCACTTCTATCTCGTTGCAGATCTGATCTGATTTAGGGGAAAACGCAACTAAAAGAGCGACACTATGCGTTACATAACGCCAACTCAAACTGCGTTTCTGAGAGCAAACATTTGTTATGAAGCCTATTAATACATAAATAGGTCAGTTAGAGAGTTTCATTTGTAATCAAATGTCTCTTTCATTTGTCTTCTTTTTTTTTTTTGACCAGAACTATTTACAATTCAAAACCAAGAAACTCCTTCGCAGTCTCACCAAATCTCGAAAATGTGACGAGATTGACTTTTTCCGGGGCTTACGGGTTATTCCAAGGGATTATAAACATACCAAATGATGGCCAACTCACACGTATAAATACACTCTTTTGATATGACAATTGTAAAAATCGTCTCCCTAAGCTGTGGACAATGACATCAACTCAAAAGAACAAACCCTGTACACGGACGCTTCATACAGTACCTCCGCGGCCAGCCCTTCACGGCGCGGCATGGCAGACTGTACAATGAGAGGCGATGATACTTAAGCTACGAAGAGGTGAAGCGGTGGGTTTGTTTCGGTTTTCTTTGTTTTGTCTGTGTTTCTTTTAGGTGGTCTTGACCAGGTCGTACACGTGGATGTGGAAATCGTCATCGTATTTGATGTAGTAGACAGACGGCTTGGCGGGAACTTGATAGATGACGAGGCCTGTTCTCTTCACTCCTTTATCCGTCACATACTCCACCTGCTTACCCACAAGGCTCTCTGTTTCCTCGCCGGGCTTCCTGTCTGCGGGCAGCAGGTGTTTATTCTCTGTGGAAACAAAGAGATGGAAACAGTAAACTTAATTTTCACTTTACTGCACAATGAGTCAGAATGAATGAATTAAATCTACTTATTTTATTAATATATAATGACGTTGCTGCCTGTGTGTGGTTCAGATACCCTCAGATTTCATCAAAAATATATTTTTGTGAATTTGTGTTCTGAAGATGAACGATGGTCTTAAGGGGTTTGGGATGACATGAGGGTGAGTAATTAATGACAGAAATTTCAGTTTTGGGTGAACTAACCCTTTCATTCATGAATGAATCAACTGTTTGAACAAATCTCTCCGGTGAACCAATGATTCAATGAATGGCCCATTCATAAAGAGAGCCTTTTACATCATTCATGAATGAATCAGCAGTTTGAACAAATCAACTGGGTGAACCAACGATTCAATGGCCCATTCATAAAGAGAGCCTTTTACTTAATTCATGAATGAATCAGCTGTTTGAACAAATCAATCAGGTGAACCATAGATTCAATGATCCATTCATAAAGAGAGCCATTTATTTCATTCATGAATGAATTTGCTGTTTGAATGAATCGAATGAATGACTCACTCATTCATTAAAACATTTACCGCCACCTACTGGCAGTTTTAGTTTCTTATTTAGAGTATCATTTCATTAAAAAAATTTTTTCCATATATAGAGCTGCACAATTAAACACTAAAAGATCCCGATCTCAATTCAAACACCCAGGCAATCTTATTCCTCAATGACAACGATTCGCCTGTGTCTATTAAACCTTTGACAAAATAACACTGGAATATTCAAGTCTGTTTTTGCACTGCCGCTGAGCCGAAGAGAGCAGTCGTCATGTATAGGTATGAAAACACTTCACATACGGTCTTTTCAACCACACAGTTTCACGTACGTCTGCAAGATGTCTGTAAAAGATCACTTCATCTGGAAAGCATCTGCTGTTGACAAACATCAGATAGACGTCTTTAAGATGTCAGTTTTACATACATTCTAAATCATAAACATCTTAAAGACATCTTCTAAATGTCTATTTGAAATCTGACAGGAAACATCCTAGATGTATTAATATGTCTGTGGCAATTGCAGATGAGCAAACACTCTAAAAATACGTCTTCCAGATGTAAACACGCACATCAAATAGACGTTTCTGAGACGTACGTGTGCTATCAGGGATTGTTTCTGTGTTACAGATATTTATATTAACACAGACGTTCTAGGATAAATGTTTATATTTCAGAAATAAACACTGATGTCTACCGTAGAGATCAAAATAGAGTAAATCACCTTTTGAAAGTAACTTGGTGCTTCAAATAATGATTGTATTGATTACATCGTTACACCACCAGGTGGCAACAAGTGGCTGTAAAAAATGTATTTGTCATTGAATCATTCATTAGAGATTCATCCAGTAATGAAACAAGTGAAGTATTTATGAATGAGTCATTGAATCATTCAAACAGTTTTTTAAATAATTCATTCAGATTAATTAAACATTTTAAATAGACTGCAGCAATTAACATGTTGTCAGAACCTCTAATAAATTTTGTTTAGTTGTCTGTTGAGAATCATACAGGTTGTTGTAGCCTAAAAGTTTCTGTGTAATAAATTACGTTGAATCAAATTAAACGTAAAAAAACATTCAAACGTTTGTAAACGAAGTCTCTTATGCTCACCAAAACTGCCTTTATTTAATCAAAACTACAGTGAGAACTACAGTAATCTTATTTAATATTACAATTTAAAATACCTATTTTACTTTGTAATTTATTCCTGTGATCAAAGCTGAATTTTCAGCATCATTACTCCAGTCTTCAGCGTCACATGATCCTTCAGAAATCATTCTATTATGCTGATTTGCTGCTCAAAAAACATGTCTTATTTTGTCAGGATTCTATGGTAAACAGAAAGTTAAAAAGAACAACATTTATTATCGAGGTAGAGATACTGAGGTAGCTGACAGACCAAAGAGAAACTGAGCCAAATAGATAAAGATGAAAGATCTCTCAGACATGCCTAATAAGAGTCACACAGAACCAAAAAAAACACACTCTTTGTTCTGAAGCATTGCTCTGTAAGGCAAAGCAACAATTTAAAATTGTCTGCTAATTGCATAAATATGAATGTGACAAGTTAGTATTATAAAATAAAATCCATCAATCAAAAGCGGAGTAATATCAACAACATTTAAATGGAATTAACTTCATTATGGTTTTATTAAAAACATCAGCTTATTTACCCGCTTCAGGTAAAATCCGAAGGTCTCCGTCTTTGTAGTCGTCCCAGAGCTGGTACATGTAGAGCACGGGGTCTTTCTCATATGTGATGTAGTACCAGTTGGTCATGATGGGCGCTCGGGACAGGACCATCCCCCTCCACTCGTTCTTCTCACCGTCCTCCTTCTCAAACAGATGCTCCACGGCTTTTCCCACCAGCTCCTCTGCGTCATGAGGAACCTTGATCTTGTTGTTCACTTTGAAGGGTTAGGAAACACAGCAAAATGACTAAATGCACATTTAAGTGTGAGAGGTTGTGTTACAGTGATTTTATCCTGGTTAAGAACTCTTGTGGGATAAAAGCTCTAAAAATCTGAGTGGGATTGAATGAACCATGTTCAATAAGCATGTATGTGATTGGTTGAATTAATGTGAATATAAACAGCAATATGATAAATGTTACCTACACTACAGTTCAAATGTCTGGGGTCCGTAAGATAATTTTTTTATGATTTTCAAGAAAATGTTTTGCATAGTATAAAGATGGGGGTAAATGCATAAATAAAAAAATAAATAAAAAGTAAGCGTTCTGTTTTTGTGGCGAGTATAAATTTACAGATTTACAGGCGTTGTTTACACTACAATACTCGGTAAGATTTTTTTATGTTTATGAAAGAAGTCTCATGCTCATTAAGGCTGCATTTATCTGATAAAAAAATAAAGTAAAAACAGTAATATTGTGTCATATTATTATAAACTAAAATAACTGTTTTCCATTTTAATATATTTTGAAAATGTAATTTATTCCTGTGATGCAAAGCAGAATTGTCAGCAGCAAAAGAACAGCATTTATTGTTTTATTGAAATATTTTATAACATATAAATATCTTAATTACTATAAGTATTCAATTCTTCAAACAGGGTTTCTGCAGACTTTATGAAGGTAAATTTAAGACTTTTTCAAGACCTTTTTCAGACCAAGTAAAGAAAATTTAAGGGAAAACAATGAATCTATATGTCTAGGGAGAAACACAATGAGTTGTATTAGCAACACTTCAGAGTTTGAAAATACAACTTCAAACAGATATCCAATACTTTTTAAATAATAATATATATATATATATTTTTAAGTAGCTTTAATTGCTCCACTCCCAGCTACTAGAATATGGACATAACTTTTACTGTATCTTCTGATTACACTGCAAAAAATATATTCTTCCACAGTATTTTTGTCTTGTTTTCAGTGCAATTGTCTGAAGATTCTTAAATCAAAATGCATTTACTGGAGATTCCAAATGAAATAAAATGTGAAGTCTTGTTTTCTGTGAGTTTATGCATAAAAAGAACAAATATCTGCCAATGGGCTCAAAAAAATAAACTTAATTCAAAGGGAAGTTTTCATAACTCATTGACAGGTATTTGTTCTTGTTCAAGCATAGACACTTCATTTTGTTACATTTTTCAAGACTTAATTTTACACTTCTCAAGAAAATGTATCAAAGATTTTTAGATATGTGTACTGGAAAACAGGATAAAAGAGGAAGATATAACATTTTTGCAATGCATGCAACATTTAATGCCATAGCGTTATGAATTTGAGACTTTCTCCTCTGATTTAATACCTTTTTAAGACCCGCAAAAACCCTGTAAAAAATCTTAGTAGTGTACTTATGAAATGAAATAGAAATCTTTCCTAAAACTATATGTCCTTACTGTCACTTCTGATCTATTTTGTGCATCCTTGCTAAATAAAAATATTAAGTACTTAAAAAAAACCTGACCCCAAACTTCTGAACTGTGGTGTAAATCATGATATATACCATTAACTGGATATACAGTTACTCATACCGTGCCATTTTGGTCACTCTCAAGGAATGTTTTAGTAACATTTCATGCACTATAAATACTAACACCTCCTCATCCTTGCACATGTGCTATTTCCTGTCACTGACTTGTTTCCTGTTTGCAGCACAACAGATCCACCTACTCACCCACTTTCTCGGTGAGAACTTGCAGGTTAGAGACCCTCTCATCTTTAAAGAGCTCGATGCCATAGACACAATCGAAGCCGTCGTACTTGACCATGAATAGGGAGGAGTTGACACTGAGGCGGTCCAGCACGGTGCCCTTCCACTTGGTCAGCGCGCCCTTCTCCCTCCAGCTGTGTTGGATCCGTCGGCCCAGCAGGTTGTTTGGATCTGGGGTGAGACTGTCGCTCAGCTCTCCGCTGCTGCGCTTCCTGCCGAGCAGAGGAAAACAGGAGCGTAATGGGCTGCATTAAGTCTGGCATAACTCGCTAATCAAGGATCGTTTTACCGCTCAAGCGCTGATGATTATGATTTTATTGATTTTATATTGCACAGCATTTTCTCTTAGATGATATGAATGTAACAGACACATACTGTACGGTAATCTAAAGTGATATTAAAATGAGCATCAGCTGGCTAAACAAAATTAGACAAGATTGAATTTTGATAAAGAATGAAATAAAAATGATTTAGAGTACACTATCGATTTTATATTTTGAAATAAATAAATACTTTTATTCAGGAAAGATGCATTAAATTGATCATCAAAAGTATCCTGAAAAAATGTATCATGGTGTCCGCAAAAATATGAAGCAGCACAGCCATTTTCAACATTGATCATAACCATTTCTTAAGCAGCAGATCAGCATATGAATGATTTCTGAAGGATAATGTTAAAGAAGACCAGAGTAATGATGCTGAAAATTCAGCTTTGATCACAACAATAAATTATATTCACATAAGAAAAGTTACTTTAAATTGTAATAATATGAACTGTTTTTACTGTATTTTTGATCAAATAAATGGAGCCTTGATGAGCAGAAGAGACTTCTTTCAAAAACATTTAATAAATCTTACCGAATCTAAACATTTAAATGCTAATGTACAAATTCTTACTAAATATTGCATCGAAATGTAATAACTTGTTAAGCCCTCTTATTTTTCAAGCATGTTGCTCTATTCTGACCACTTTTCACAATCCAACCAATTCCAAAACAATTCCCATCCTGTATTTTTCTCGAATATCCTATTTCACTCAGAAATACATCCGATTACCAAAATAAAATGGGTCCACACTGACTCTACAGGTGCCTTATAGAAATGAATAGTAAAGAAAATATTGAAAATGATGTCTACTCACTCACATGAGATGAAGATTAACTAATAACTTTTCCCAACAAATACATACAGCAGCCACAAGGCTGACCAAGCCGACATAAAAAGACTAGCAGCGAAGAAAGCTGACTGTGTTGTCACCTCGCGTCGACTGCTTCTCGTCCAAATGCTGCACTTGAACACACCACAAAGACTACAGCTGACTAGCTTCTGCGCCTGCGTTTAAGGAAATAACTGTCTATATCAGCAGGTGTCAATTGTCTATATTCCTCATCCAAAAAGAGAAACCAAAACAAGGTATACAAACCGTAAACAAAGCAGCACTTGCTCACCATGTTAAATATCCATCATGATGATCACTTTCTCATGGTAACTTGTTTCCCCCATGGAATAAAACTATTTAAAATATAATTGCAACTTTGTTTCTCACAATTGCAAGTTTACGTCATGCAATTGTGACAATTAAGACTACATGAATCGCTGTGGTGCTCACACTACACAAGGGTTCTTGTCATCTTGGTGCACAAACTGCAAGACATTTGGTCAAGAGGCAGTCCTGACCAACAGCGAAAGAAAATTCTCTCACATAAATTCATGAAATTGCATACAAGATTCATACAAGCTTTTTCCTATGCCATATCCACTGTGATTGGCAGGATTAGTTCCAACTTGTCGTTGCATTGCACACACTACAAGATCACATGACGATAATATCAAACAGGTCTAAAAAAAAATAGCGCAGCTCGAGACTTAATAAACGTACTCCACACGACTCCGGGGGATAATAAAGTCCTTCTGAAGTGAAGCGATGCATTTGTGCAAGAAAAATATCCATATTTAACAAGTTATAAAGTAAAATAACTAGCTTCAGCCAGACCGCCTTCTCTATTCAACTTACGGAAAAAAAACTTTAGTCGTAATTTGAATACAGAAGGCAGTCTGGCGAAAGCTAGATATTTTACTTTATAACTTGCTAAATATGGATTTTTTTTTTAGACAAATGCATCACTTTGCTTCAGAAAGTCATTATTAACACCCCGGAGCCGTGTGGAGTATGTTTATAATGGATGGACGCACTTTCTTGAGCTTCAATCTCGTTGCCCCCATTATAAAGCTTGGATGCATCAGGATATTTAATATAATATATCTCTGAGTGTGTTCATCAGAAAGAAGAAAGTCAAATACACCCATGATGGCTTGAGGATGAGTAAAGCTTGGGGTGATTTTCATTTTAAAGTGAACTAATCCTTTAAAGTAAAACTAGCAACAACTAACAACTGACCTCAGTTCAGCCAAGTGCAAGAGTTCAGTTAGAGCTCAGTTTAATCATTCACCGCTGCTGGAGTGCGTCTGTCACTCAACATTTCTAACACTGAAAACACATTACCGGAAAACAAATATCTGGAGAGCAACGTGGTATATAACGCAATTTAATCACAGCAAAAGAGATGCTTGAACACCTAGTCATGATGACTGAAAGTCAATGAGGCTTATCCACTGACAGATTGTGGAACTGATATAAGGGTTAACAAACACTTCTGTTAATCCGTGAACCAGCCCTGGTAACTGGTGACATAATGTCAAAAGGACCAAATATTGGCCAATTAATCGGTCTGTTTAAAATATTTCAGTATCCCTAGAAACCTAACTCAACACAAACAAATATATCTGCTAATGAATCAGACTTACTTGTGAACTGATTCAAACAATTCACTGAAAAGAATCAACTTGAGAGAACGATTCACCCACAAACTGCAGTGATGGTAAACCATGGCACTTCCATATTTATCATGCTAAAATTAATTTACTATGGTATTTACAAGTTACATGAATATTAGTATCTCTTCAATATCATAAAGTACCGTCATCATCATCATACTGATCCCATCACTATCCAATGTTAAAGCACGTTTATATTGTTTTTACTCACCTGCCCCTTTTCTTGGACATGTTTCCAAAACCTCAAGCACGTCTAGAAGAGAAAAAAATGACACAATTAAAAGTAAACCAACAGGTTTACATCCAACATACACACTGAAGTGTTGCACTTTTTTTGTGTCTGTAGAATTCAATTACAATATCTCTCTTTAAAGGCCATTTCTCAAAATGAGTTTTTAGAAATCTCCACTTACATACACCAAGCATTTACACTTTTATTCATCTATATTTTTACAGAAGGATTTTTCCTCACAAAACTGATTTATTTCATTACTAAAAACATGGCGATTATTTTTATTGGAGTGATAAAAAGAGAATCACTTCTGTAAAACTACATCAACCAAATGAAACAAGAATTTTGAACCTGATTTTATTCAAGGTTCAGATTTCTGTTCTGGAGATGTATGCTAATTAGTGCATATTTAATCAGATAATACCTCATTTACATATTTATTAAACACAACACTTGTAATGCACAACAATTGTCTTATTGTACTGTGATGAATCAACTGGGGAATTAAGGTGATATGAAATGTTTTCCTTATTCCTATAACCCAAGGTTTTTTTTTTTTTTTTTTTTTGCCTTGGTTAATATAGGAATGTTTTAGGGTTAAGAGCAACAATACACACAACACAACTGCAGACAATACTTTCATTTCAGCATAGAGTAGAAACTGATGGGAGTGTCAGCATATGGTGGCTCACCACATGATTTTGACAGCTCAGTCCTTAAGCTAAATCTACAACAGTGTTCATGTTACAGTGTGTCAATTATTGTTAATCAGGTGTGACCTGTGCATGTTACATATGTAACGCCACGTTGTCTTTTGTTATTTTGTAGCGTTGCTACATTAATCTGGCGTCTGATTGGACAATGACTCAACAGCGCCCGTGTTGCATAATTACATCGAATCTGCGGCATGTATTCATGTGTTTAAGGTTTAATATCGCGTTAAAGTTGATGTGAAATCAACGCAGAACATGAGACGTCCACAATATTGCGGCATAACAGAGGCCGGTTTATTTTTCATCTGCAAGCTGTGCTGTTTCAACATATATCTCCCAAAATATAACCTTTATATCACAACTAACATGTCAGATATCAGTAATGCAAGTAAATGGGTGTATAGAGTCTATACAAAGCCACAAAATCGGGTCGTTTCGCTGCTTCACATGGAAAACACCAACGCAGCTATAAAACGCTGGCGTTTCTGTCCTTTGCGCAACCGGCAAAGTCCGCTTTACCTTCGTGTTTTCTCTTCACACATATTCGTATTTCCACATGCACATGTGTCTTTGTATAAATAGTAAGAAAAGCAAGATTACCTGGCCTCTATTTTCATGTCTATGATGGACTTCCCTCTGCAGAGATCCTCATGTATAATGTTCGTCCAGACGTCAGGCAACAACCTGGCACGGCCTGTGTAAACTACAACTCCCAGAGTGCCTTGTCAGGGAGAGTAGAGCACATAGCGGGCAGGGCATTCTGGGAAATGTAGTTGAGAGGATGCGTGAACTCGAAAAGGGGCGGACACGCATTCTTCCTGTGTCCGACTGCAACTGTGTAAATGAGAAAATAAAAGCCAAGGAGTTATTAAGCAAACACCTGCATAAAAGTCATGAGAGATAATAAATTATCTTTATGAATCTTATGTGTGGGAAATGTTTACTACTTTTATCAGCACTGATGGAACTACAATTCCCAAGATGCACAAAGACTTTTCTTTGTCATTCCTTCGGTCAGCTTGGGAGGGAACGGGCCTTTGCTTTATTCAAAGCGTTTCTTTTTGTGTTTCAAAATGTGTGTATATGTTGAAACAAACGTTAGGATGCTTAAACATTTATTTTTAATAATATATTATATATATACACCATGTTCAAAAAATGATTAATTGAATTACATAGTATTACATCAGCTTATGTATTTCATATAATTCTATCCATATGATTCATTTTTCACATAACCCTATTAAGTCTATTCCTTGAAGATTAATAGTTGTATTAAGTCATTAAAATGATCTAAAAGATACAAAATGTATAACCCACATGATAAGCCTTGTGCTATGTAAAGAATATTTTGAGGGGTGTTTTACAGTTGTACTGCTGACATTGGTCAAACAGTCACAGCTCATTAGATTATGATAAAAAAAGGGTCAAACTGTTTGAGATAAGAAGTTTAAATAAAAAATGCAAGGTATAGGCCTAGATTGAGGCTAAACTATTTTGTTGGTTTGTCATACTAATGGCATTAGTATGATTCTACTCATTAAGCAAAACAAAACAAAAATCCACATTACAGCTTTGCATATTGCAATTTGCATCCCTGAAACTGAAAGTCATAGGCCAGACTCTTCTTTTCATTCTACTGCAATGCTTTTGGATCAGGAGTCCACTGCAGTGTTGAATATTCTCCACAAGAGGACACTAGTGCTCCATTCTCAGATCAACAGGATATTACCAACACATAAACGTACCAGAACCAGTAAACACAGTTCTTCCTGCTGTAAGGCTTTTTTTTTTTTTTTTGTAAGATAAAAAATTAGAACATTCCCGAAAGGTTTAATGTGACTGAACTGATTTCTGTGTGGCTCAACACCAGTGATTAAAACAGTATTGTTTTTGGTTATGTAAAAATGAAACAAAGATCATATAAAAATCAAATTGGGTCATATGTACTATTTCACATGAGTTTGATGATTAGTTAATTCTGAACAGCCACATACCCAATTATAATAGGGCGTGTTATTCCAAGTTTTTTACTCTCTCTCTCTCTCTCTCTCTCTCTCTCTCTCTCTCTCTCTCTCTCTCTCTCTCTCTGAAATGTGTCACTTTGTTTTTGTGTTTTACATCAAAGTTGCAAATCTTTAATTTTTTCACATCTAAAAAAAAACCAAGCTGTTTTAACAGGGATCTGTAGGCTTTTTATAGCCACAATGAGAGAAAAGGAGATGGACACAGAATTCCTGAAATTAAATAAACGTTTATTTTGTATAATATTTTCTCGTGATTCACTGACAACTGTTACTTAACAATTTGCACAGTGTGTTTGTGTGTTTGAACGCTTGCAGTGCTAAATGCAGCCTAAACTTATGGAAGCTTGTTTCCATTGAATAAAAAAAAAAGGTAGGCTAATTGTGACTTTTATCTCACAATCCAGATTTTTTTCTCAATTGCGTGATATAAACTGGCAAGTGCCAGTTATAAATGTCCGAACTGAAAGATATAAAGTCACCTTTGCAAGTTAAAGTCCAAATTGCGAGATATAAAGATATCTTGATATGATATGATATGAAGATGTGATTACCTGATATAAAGTCCGAATTGCGTGATATAAAGTCGTAATTGCTCGATATAAAGTTGCAATTGCGTGATATAAAGTCCGAATTGCATGATATAAAGCAGGAATTGCGTAATTTAAAGTCACAATTGCGTGATATAAAGCCCGAATTACGTGATATAAAGTCACAACTGCGTGATTTAAAGCCCAAATTGCGTGATATAAAGTTGCAATTGCGTGATATAAAGCCCGAATTACGTGATATAAAGTCGCAACTGCGTGAAATAAAGTCGCAACTGCGTGAAATAAAGTCGCAATTGCGTGATTTAAAGCCCGAATTGTGTGATATAAAGTAGTAATTGCTTGACATAAAATTGCAATTGTGTGATATAAAGTCCTAATTACATGATATAAAGCACGAATTGCGTAATTTAAAGTCACAATTGCGTGATATAAAGCCCGAATTGCGTGATATAAAGTCACAACTGCGTGATTTAAAGCCCAAATTGCGTGAAATAAAGTTGCAATTACATGATATAAAGCACGAATTGCGTGATTTAAAGTCACAATTGCGTGATATAAAGCCCGAATTTCGTGATATAGTCGCAACTGCGTGATTTAAAGCCGTGATATAAAGTCACAACTGCGTGATATAAATCCCGAATTGCGTGATATAAAGTCGTAATTGCTCGATATAAAGTTGCAATTGCGTGATATAAAGTCCGAATTGCATGATATAAAGCACGAATTGCGTAATTTAAAGTCACAATTGCGTGATATAAAGCCCGAATTGTGTGATATAAAGTCACAACTGCGTGATTTAAAGCCCAAATTGCGTGATATAAAGTTGCAATTGTGTGATTTAAAGCCCGAATTACGTGATATAAAGTCGCAACTGCGTGAAATAAAGTCGCAACTGCGTGATTTAAAGCCCGAATTGTGTGATATAAAGTAGTAATTGCTTGACATGAAGTTGCAATTGTGTGATATAAAGTCCGAATTATATGATATAAAGCACGAATTGTGTGATTTTAAGTCACAATTGCGTGATTTAAAGCCCAAATTGCGTGATATAAAGTTGCAATTACATGATATAAAGCACGAATTGCGTGATTTAAAGTCACAATTGCGTGATATAAAGCCCGAATTGCGTGATATAAAGTCACATATAAAGTCAGAATTGCGCAATATAAAGTCGTAATTGCTCGATATAAAGTTGCAATTGCATGATATAAAGTCAGAATTGCATGATGTAAAGGCTTTACATCATGCAATTGCGACTTTATATCGCAATACAAAAAATTTACAGTAAAGCCAGAATTGCGTGATATAGTTGTAATTGCGTGATATAAAGTCCGAATTGCATGATATGAAGCATGAATTGCATGATTTAAAGTCACAACTGTGTGATATAAAGCACAAATTGCGTGATATAAAGTCGCAACTGCGTGATATAAAGCGTGAATTGCGTGATATAAAGTTGTAATTGCTTGATATAAAGTCGCAATTGCATGATGTAAAGCCAGAATTGCATGATATAGTCGTAATTGCGTAATATAAAGTCCGAATTGCGTGATATAAAGCACGAATTGCATGATTTAAAGTCGCAACTGTGTGATATAAACCCGAATTGCGTGATATAAAGCCTGAATTGAGAAAAGTCAGAATTGCGAGATACAGTATACTGCACAATTGTGAGAAAAAAAGTCAGAATGGTGAGACATAAATTCAAAATTGCAAGAAAAATTGTGAGTTTATATTCCGCAATTCTGACTTTATAACTTGCAAAGTCGCAATTATCTTTTAAATTGTTTTAAACAAGCTTCCATATAAATGTGTTGTCTTATTTTCACTATTTAATTTCTGTTACTTCAGGTCCTGAATGCTGAGCAATGAATCACTGGATGAGTGAAGATCCGCTGGGATTTGAAGGATGTCTCATGTCTCTTGACTGAGTCAGACATGTTTACAGGCCTTGTGCAGTTCTCAAAATACCTCAGACAGCGCTAACGAAATTCTCATCCTGTGTTGTTTTCTTCATCCTGCTAATAAAAATGCAGTTACTGACATATTGGATGGCTTTTTTGGAGGTCATGCTGCCAGTCAATATCTATCACTATCCTCCATAAAGCGACTCGAAGCCATCAGAACATAAACGACGGGCAATAAAACAGTTTCCCTGAGGCGGTGGCAAAAACTAAACTAAACTGCTCCCTGCATGAAAATTAATGCTCCTGTTTTTGTCCCTGAATTCTTTATGCTGAATACTGCACTGCTTATATGAACCCTAAACGTTGCAATCCTGCCATGTTCACGTGTGCTTACATGTACGGTATTTCAACAAAACTAGGGCTACATCTTAGCATTCAGAACCACCGCGATAATGTCACAGGAGCTTCCTTTTTTTCCATTTTTGCCTTGACATCTGAAAAGAAAGCTGCTTAAATGTCAGAAGTGATTCTTTTAGCAAATATTCAGTCTCCTCCATTACAAATAATAAGACATAGGCCTAAATAATAACGTTTGTAATAAGCAAAACATGTAAACACAAGCATCATGCGCACTGCACGTGTACAAGGTATTCTTTAATCAGATTGAGAAAATAGTCAGATTCAAGCATTTACATTGTTATTTTTTTCCTGTTGATCGGATTGTTTACCACACCTCGGCAGTCTTCACCCCTTTCTACCGGATCGAAATTTCATTCGGAGAGATTGGGGTATTTACAGTCACTTTGCAGTCATACTTAATGACGCAACTGTATAACACCGTTACTGGCAATCCTCATTTTGTCTGCGTGAGATTCTCCAGCTTTGTTGTTGTTGAGCAACTGAAGCGTGAGCTGTTAAAGCTCCGCCCTCTTCTGGAAAGGGGGCGGGAGCAGCAGCTCATTTGCATTTAAAGGGACACGCAAAAACTGCTTGTTTTTGCTCACAGCCAATATGGGGCAAATTTAACAAGCTATAATAAATGATCTGTGGGGGATTTTGAGCTGAAACTTCACAGACACATTCTGGGGACACCAGAGACTTATATTACATCTTGTAAAAGGGGCATTATAGGTATTATAATATTATATTATTTTTTACTTCTGGAATAAAATGTGCCATGCAGAACTCACTTCTGTTACTATAGGGCCTTCTTATGTAGGTGGATACCAGGGGGTTGCTAGGGATTTCTGGGTGGTCGCTAGATTTTCTTGCCCAGGTCAAAAATATATTCTATTATAATCTATGGATTTTTTACCCGTTTTATCATTCACCTAGCAAAAATCCTTTATCAGGCCCCACAAATAATAATGAAATTCTTCCTCTAAGTAAAAGGCATTAAAAGGTGCTATAATATGTACTAAATAGTAATTAATTTGCCTATGTAATACTGTAGGTGACATTTAGGCACGATACATTAATATAGAACTCAACCGGTCAAACTTTTTCTATAGCTATTTTACACAGCTTCAATTTTTATGTTTCTGGTTTCATATTTTTTCATGTCCATCCCTTTATTTTTATTTATTCTCTTGCCCTTTCTGTCTTCAAGTCTGGGTTTGCCTGTTTTAGTGTTTTCAGAGTCAGTGAGCCTCTGTGTCACAGCGCTAGCGTTAAAATAAAAATTGCATCTTTAAGTTTCTGTGCAGAAATACTGCAGTATAAATGTTCCCCCAGGCCATCGAGCACCAACCAGGTTTGATCTTACATGAAAAACATTTCCCAGTGGGAAAAGTACATTCCTCCGAAAGCTATTTACGTAAATAAATGTGGAGATGGAAAGGGTGTTTTTATATACATATCTCCATTTCCCCTTTTCTTGCCATTTTCTTTTCCAAATAAATTTCCACTTCCTCTTTCCTTCCAATTTCCATATTTATTTCCATTTCTTACCCTCCTCTCTCTCGTCTCTCTTCCTCTCTGTTCATTCCAAGGTTGGAACAGGGTCATGTGACCAGGAGAACCCATACAAGCGTACTATCTCTTGAGAACCGCTGGACAGAAATAGACCACCTCCTTCACTCTCTGTCTCCCTCTCCTGTGCCATTTCTGTCTATCGTTACGAAGGGTATTTGTCTTCCCATTGGGTCGTCCCACCCTTTCATTCTCCACCTCCCTCATCATTGGATCTTCCTCTGCGTGGGGCGGTTCGATGTGCATACAGTATGATAAATGTAACATTGCATGTGTTTGTCTTCTGTACCCTCAGGGCAAACCCACCCCCATCCCTCAATGACAGACCCGCTGTCCCAATACTGAAGACTAGTAGGGATGGGGTGGATGAGGTGTGATTAATTGGATGGGAGGGGAAAACGCTCCCTAGAGATCTGATCCAGATTCTCACAGTGACTTCCTGTGTCCTCACAGGATAGCAGCATGTCATTGGACACGTTAAAGGATTATTAGGCATGTTTAGAATAACATACTACTATATTATTTCTGCTAGATTAGCAGTGTGCTATGCACAATATACAAATGTTCAGTAAGTATGGAATCCTCAGATTACTCACTGCATTTGCCAAAGTGTGCAGCATACAATAAGATCACACGGTGTAGAATACTCTCACTGTCACAGAGCTGCCCTCTGTTCCCCTTGCTTAACCCCTTTGTATAAAGACATGAACACGTACTCGGGTTTTTAAAAACTCTTTATTTACCTTAATGTGTCAGCAAGGTGGAGAAATGGATCATACACACACACCTGCAACTAGACTGTGTTTCAGACTGGCCACCTGAGCACTAAACCAGTGGACATTTAAGCTTTTCTCATAAACTGTTGATTATTACCTGGATCAGCATACATGGTGGCAGCCATCTTGAACTGAGTAAAAGACCTGAAAGGACTTTCATCATGATTTTTACACTTTGCTAGGATGCATCATGGGAATGGGAGATACAAAGGTGGGGTGAAAGGGGTGAAAACTGTTTAATGAAGTTATTGCCCTTGACTTCTTATAATTATTAGTGAAATTAAGTTGGTAATAGGTTGTATTGTGCTATTTATATTTGCGTATTGAAGGAAATGAGGTTATGTGATCTTTAATACTTTCCATGTTAAATTACTTCAGAGAAATGGTTGTACCCATGTGTATAAATTCTCACACAATGAAGTGGTCAGGGAGTCTAGGATTGATGTTCAGTGAGGGCAGTAGCTACTGAGGAATATTGAAGTATTGTTATACCTGATCAAAGTTGTTGTTTTTTTCCCCTGTTGTTTTTGGTTTATATTTAAATAGAATTTTTCTCTCTTTTTTGTTCTCAAGTGTTTTTTTTTTTCCTTTTTGGAACTTGTTGTTGTTGTTGTTGTTGTTGTTGTTGTTGTTGTTTTTGCACCTGTGAGCACTCTGCACCGTACTGGCTTGGGAGTACCCCAAAATAAAAAGGGACAACTGGCAGAGTCAGAGAAATGCACAAATGGAAATGATATGAAATATGTCACTGCTAGTTTTATTTATTCCAACTATCAGTTTGTAACCAATATCTTTGTTTAAACTGTGATTCTTTGATGAATAGGATGTTCAAATGAACAGCATTTAACATTATAAATATCTTTACTGTCATTTTTGATCAATTTAATGCATCATTGATGAATAAAAGTATTCATTTCTTTTTAAAAAAAAATAATATCAAAGTAAAATTTCAAAATAAAATAGAAAACAGTCATTTTTAAATTGTAATAATATCTCACAATATTACTGATATGTTTGATTAAAATATATTTTTGATATTTTCTTTCAAACTCTTTAATCACTCTTCATGCTTTATATAATATAAATGATCACATTCAATTTTAAAAAGAAAACATTTTACAAAAACTCCTGATGTCATAGGGGATCAGTATAATTGTCTGTGTCAGCCAATTTTATGTCAGGTAATTATTTTTGGGACCTTGTGTACATTTTAATTTGGTTGTGGAATGTCAGATTTGAATAGGAAAAATAACAACCTTGGAGAGACACAAGCTATAGAGACAAGAATATCACTGCATAGCAACCACCCAGAACACCCTAGCAACAAACTAAAATCCACTCTGAACACCTTGGGAACCAGCAAACATGATTTTAGTTTATAGATCCCTCTAAATAGATTTGGACAGCAATTTTTGAATCTGGAAAACATACTGGGTGTACTGTGTTGTTTTGGCACAACACATTTATCTGTTTATTTACAGTGGGATTATTACACATTCTACATAATTGCAGCATTTCAATCAAATCATATGCTCATTGCTCACGCACACAAAAATAATGAAAATTCTTTCTCACACAAACTTTGAATGAACTCTCATGGTCTGTAAGTCTCTCTCTCTCTCTCTCTCTCTCTCTCTCTCTCTCTCTCTCTCTCTCTCTCTCTCTCTCTCTGTTTGTGTCTGTCTGTTCTTGTCCCACAGTGGGTGTTGATGCTAAATTGAGGTTATTTCTCCTACTCTTCACACTTCTGTAATTAGCATGGTTGTTTTTAACTCTAATTTATCACTTGTCAGAAACTGTGTCCACGACTCATTTTTTCCTACCTCCTGAAATTGAGCACACAGTCATCCACTACTAATGCAACTGTTTTTAGGTCACATGCATGTTTATGATCAGTGTGTATCAATAAAAATATAAAATAATAGTCAATAAAAAATAATACTAAAAAATAGCAATAGTAAAAAAAATTGCAGCACATGTGTTGTCAAACTGATGAAGATGTTTTCTTAATTTGCTGGTGTTTTTCAGAACTTGCATGTGTTTTCTTCAGTTGCAGCGCATTTCTGTATTTGGTTGCGTTGTATTTGTTGTGCGTGTCTGTATTTGGTTGCGTTGTATTTGTTGTCCGTGTCTGTATTTGGTTGCGTTGTATTTGCTGCGCGTTTCTGTATTTGGTTGTGTTGTATTTGTTGTGCGTGTCTGTATTTGGTTGCGTTGTGAGTATTTGATGCGTGTTTCTGTATTTGGTTGCGTTGTATTTGTTGTGCATTTCTATATTTGGTTGCGCTGTGAGTATTTGCTGCGTGTTTCTGTATTTGATTGTGTTGTGAGTATTTGCAGTATGTTTCTGTATTTGGTTGCGTTGTGAGATTTTACAGCTTTTTTTCTGTATTTGGTTGTATTGCGAGTATTTTCTGCGCATTTCTGTATTTGGTTGCGTTGTATTTGTTGTGCGTGTCTGTATTTGGTTGCGTTGTGAGATTTTACAGCTTTTTTCTGTATTTGGTTGTATTGCGAGAATTTGCTGCGCATTTCTGTATTTGGTTGCGTTGTATTTGTTGTGCGTGTCTGTATTTGGTTGCGTTGTGAGATTTTACAGCTTTTTTCTGTATTTGGTTGTATTGCGAGTATTTGCTGCGCATTTCTGTATTTGGTTGCATTGTATTTGTTGTGCGTGTCTGTATTTGGTTGCTTTGTGAGTATTTGATGCGTGTTTCTGTATTTGGTTGCGCTGTATTTGTTGTGCGTGTCTGTATTTGGTTGCGTTGTGAGTATCTGCAGCGTGTTTCTGTATTTGGTTGCATTGTGAGTATTTGCTGCGCGTTTCTGTATTTGGTTGCATTGTGAGTATTTGCTGCGCGTTTCTGTATTTGGTTGCGTTGTATTTGTTGTGCATGTCTGTATTTGGTTGCATGGTGAGATTTTACAACTCGTTTCTGTATTTGGTTGCGCTGTATTTGTTGTGCATGTCTGTATTTGGTTGCATGGTGAGATTTTACAACTCGTTTCTGTATTTGGTTGCATTGTGAGTATTTGCAGCATGTTTCTGTATTTGGTTGCATTGCGAGTATCTGCAGCATGTTTCTGTATTTGGTTGCATTGTGAGTATTTGCTGCGCGTTTCTGTATTTGGTTGCGTTGTAAGTATCTGCAGCGTGTTTCTGTATTTGGTTGCATTGTGAGTATTTGCAGCATGTTTCTGTATTTGGTTGCGTTGTATTTGTTGTGCGTGTCTGTATTTGGTTGCATTGCGAGTATTTGCTGCGCGTTTCTGTATTTGGTTGCGTTGTAAGTATCTGCAGCGTGTTTCTGTATTTGGTTGCATTGTGAGTATTTGCAGCATGTTTCTGTATTTGGTTGCGTTGTATTTGTTGTGCATGTCTGTATTTGGTTGCATGGTGAGATTTTACAACTCGTTTCTGTATTTGGTTGCATTGCGAGTATTTGCTGCGCGTTTCTGTATTTGGTTGTGTTGTATTTGTTGTGCGTGTCTGTATTTGGTTGCGTTGTGAGTATTTGCTGCATGTTTCTGTATTTGGTTGTGTTGTATTTGTTGTGCGTGTCTGTATTTGGTTGCGTTGTGAGTATTTGCAGCACGTTTCTGTATTTGGTTGTGTTGTGAGATTTTACAACTCGTTTCTGTATTTGGTTGCATTGCGAGTATTTGCTGCGCGTTTCTGTATTTGGTTGTGTTGTATTTGTTGTGCGTGTCTGTATTTGGTTGCGTTGTGAGTATTTGCTGCATGTTTCTGTATTTGGTTGTGTTGTATTTGTTGTGCGTGTCTGTATTTGGTTGCGTTGTGAGTATTTGCAGCACGTTTCTGTATTTGGTTGTGTTGTGAGATTTTACAGCTCATTTCTGTATTTGGTTGCACTGTGAGTATTCGCAGCGCGTTTCTGTATTTGGTTGTGTTGTGAAAATTTGCTGCGCAATTGGTTGTGTTGTGAGTATATGCAGCACATGTTGTAAAACTGATGATGTTTTCTTAATTTTTTCTGTTTGCATGCGTTTTCTTCAGTTGCAGTGCGTTGAGCTCTCTCGGCCATTGTATTGATCACATCATGAGCAATAGTAATGGTGATGCTTGAGCAAACACAACGAGGGAGATTTTACATCTTCCTGAAGCATAACTAAAAATCAAAAGCTACTCATGAAATATCAAAAAAGACACAAAAAAGTGGCTTCATTAGTAGATGTCAGAAGACATCAGCCTCCTTCAAACTTGCTCTATGGCCTGATTTTCTCTGTCATCTCTTGACAAGTTTTTACAGATGAAAAGTTCACGAGTTCAAATTCTGTAGCATTGAAAATGTAAATCATTTCTCATTAACTTCCACGGACTGGTCTCTGTCACATGTGCCGGTGGTCTCTGTCAGTCTACCGATGGATTTGCTTGTAATTACTCTTGTTTGTGATATTCAGGAACGTTCTAACACTTCAAAGCTTATAGATTCATTATTAGCTCTCGTGGTCTTCCGCCTCTTTATACAGATAATTTAACCTGTAACAAAAGCTCAGGGGATGGTTACCTAGTCATGTGTGAAAACTTATTAAGCAAAGACGGGGATTATGTCTTAAGTCTCTGAGTGTTTGTGTGGAATTGATGTGGTCATTAAAATGGGAGAATTCTATTTAAAGGGACAGTGCACCCAAACATAATAATGTCATTTACTCATCATCATATCATTCCAAAACTGTAGAACTGTCTTCTGTGGAGCACAAAATTATAAAGTTCAGAAGCTAAGAATCTTGGAGTTGTTAAGATTTTTCAATGTCTCATAAGTCTCTTATGCTCACCAAGGCTTTTAAATAATAAAAATACATTAATAATTAAAAAATACAGTAAAAACTGTTATATTGTGAAATATTATACAATTTAAAATAACTTTTCAATTGGAATATATTTTAAAATGTAATTTATTCCTGTGGTCAAAGCTGATTTTTTTTACTCCAGTCTTCAGTGTCACGTGATCCTTCAGAAATCATTCTAATATGCTGATTTGCTGCTCAACAAAATATTTCTTCTTATGATTATCAATGTTAAAAACAATTATGCTGCTTAATATGTTTGTGAATACTTTTTCCCCCAGGATTCTTTAATGAATATAAAGTTCAAAAGAACAGATATTATTCTGAACCACCTGTTCCATTATTCTTACTGTCACTTTTAATGTTAATGCATCTAGAATAATAAAACTATTAATTAAAAAAAAAAAATCTTACTGACACAAACTTTTAAACAGTAGTGTATATTTATGCTAAATTATATATAAACAATATTTACACTGCTCTTTTCCATATACCTTGCAAGCAAACAAGCAGGCATTTACTCATTTAGCAGATGCTTTCGTTCAAAGCAACTTACAAATGAGGAACATCACAAGCAATTTATCATAAGATAAATATGTGGAAGTTATTTGTAAATATTGATTTCATATACAGTATATTGCATATTGGAAGAACAAATGACATCTGAGTTGTTAAGGCAAGTTTAGTGTATAACCATTTAAAAACATTAAAAATTGTATGAACTAATTCTATGATCAGTAAATGATGACAGAATTGTTTCATATACAAACAAACACTTTTTTTTAAACTTCCAGCACAAATGCTGAATCACTGTCTGCAGTGTCTCCATCTGTCAGCTCTCTCTCTCTCTCTCTCGCTCGCTCTCTTTCTCTCTCCACATGTATCTTACAGAACACCTTATTCCAGCCTTAAAAATACACTCACCTCACCACCCTCCCAGCCTGCAACACTCAGACTGTCACAGGTAATAGAAGACGTAGTGGGCCTATATTTATGCATCTGGATTTGGTAGAGACAGAGCTGGTGATCGTGTCAGCACTAGAGGGCAATGCCGAGGGTTTTGCACTAGTAGAGATAGATGGATGGATGGATGGATGGATGGATAGATAGATAGATAGATAGATAGATAGATAGATAGATAGATAGATAGATAGATAGATAGATAGATAGATAGATAGATAGATAGATAGATAGATAGATAGATAGATAGATAGATAGATAGATAGATAGATAGATCAGTTGTTGTTCAGAAGCTGTAATGTCCCAGGCCTTCATCAGATGAGGACAGGCTGGTGGATTCCCTGCTCAGATCCATGCGTTAGGGTGACGGGTCACTCTCAGTTCAGGTGTTGTTCTGCTCTAGGCACACCTGCTGCGGGCCACACGCGTCTCTGTGTAACCATCTGTGTGGTAGCACTCGCTCTCTGATTGATTCTGAGGTTCGTGACCCCTGCACGAGGCAGCTGTGGGCTACGGCAGAGGTAGGAACACCTCCCTGATCTAAACAACTTCCCCTCGTTCCCAGAGGGAACTCAAAGGCCTTGACACACATTATCAGTCACATCACATGTGGATGGCGCCAGCTGTTTAGAGGACACACCAGTAAACAAAAAAAAAAGGTGTAAGAAAAAAAAAATGAAACAGCTTCTTCAGAGTAGGTTAAATATTTGAAGTTATGTTTTGTTATTCACTATAGTAATAGCCTATAGCAATTCAATAATTGGCACAATGTTCGTTTCATGCGTTAGGCAGATAAATCACACGTCTGCGGTTGTTTATGCATTTACAAAATCAGCTTGTCACATTAACATATTTGCATATTGATGGGCGTATGCAGTTACTGCTAATATTGAAGCTCTTCATTTTTGACTTTAATAACATTTTTGTTACTTTCATGATCAAATATTTTGGCCTGTTTTGGGTCCTGAATCTAAAGAAATGTGCTTTCAAATAACACCAATTGTCCATTTATACAATAGCAATCATGTACAATCACATGGAAATAGTATAAAATAAACAAACTAATGTAAAAACAAAATTCTTTACTACAAATTAGTGCATTAAATGTGCTAAAATGTTTTAAATTCATAAAACACGTCCTTAAGCACTAAACAAGTTAATAAAGGTTCTTGCACTAAAAACATTGTAATTTAATTTTGCATGACAATTTTCAACAAGTTTAAAGTATTTCTCACTTTAAAGCTATTCAAACACATAGTTAGAAAACCGCAAAAGCTTGTCTGATTAAATGGCAGACAGCAACATGTTGCTAGAGCAGGATTGGTCAGTAATGTGTTTAAGGCGGGGCTTAGTGAATGCTCAGTTCCCATTCAGTCTGTCACGTTCGACGTACGTCGGACAGACCGACGAATAGGAATCTCGCTAGAGAGGCCAATCTACTTCGAGTGTAACTAAACGAGCCAATGCACATTGGCATGCAATCATATGCATCAGCTGCTTGCCTCGCAGCGCGGGTATATAATGAGCAGCAGGTGCGTTGCATCTAGGGATGTCCCGATCACGTTTTTTTGCCCTCGAGTCCGAGTCCGAGTCATTTGATTTTGAGTATCTGCCGATACCGAGTCCCGATCCGATACTTAATAGCCTACATAAAAAAGAATAAAGAAGAGCAAAAAAACAGATGCAGGAACAGTGCTTTTCAGGTTTTTCAGGTATTCGGTTTTCAAATAGTAATCAAATATAAAATATCACTGCATATTATCTTTACTGTATAAAATAAATAAAGATTAATCATTATTGAAGTTACAAAAACTATTCAGTCAAGAGCAGTGAGTGATTTCTTTGTTATTTGTTGTTTGATTTAACATTAAATACAGGCAGCAGGAATAGTTGTTTTCCCTTTAAGACATGCACGATCCAGTACATATAGCCTACTGTTCCACATGCGCTGTCTTTCTCGGCTAATATACGTTCACTTAAGACATAACCGACTATGTTTGCTAGGATACTCGCTAGGACGGACATGTTGGCATGATGGCCGCCGAAGCGCAAGGCGTGAAAGAGAACTCAGTATTTGCGCGCTGACTGGAATAAGCGTGTGCGCGCTTCGGATGAGCGCACAGAAATCTTCTCACAGCGCGTGCGAGTTCTCTTTCGCGTCTTGTTCTTTAAGGTTTAAATCAGCAAGGCTTAAACGAGTTAGTTTAAATACAGACAGCAACGTGTGCAACGTGTGTCAACACCCGGGTGATGACGGCGTAAATGACTGGACATTAGAGCAGACGGCACTCGCAGTTAACAGTTTACAAAGAGTGACTGTTTTGTCCACGCTTTCTGATTATCGTTGTTGTAACGTTTTGCGCATCCATCGACTGAAACATACATTATCTGAACTCTGTCTGTATTCCACGTTGCTATTTTAAACAAACCATATTAACCAATAGATGCGTCGTCATTCGAGATGGACCGCAGTGCAAGTGCGGTCCGTAAGTGGAGAACCGTATGGTTCGATTTTTTACAGAGAACCGTTGCACCCCTAATACATATATATCCGAGTCCTGATCGGGAGGTAATGTCCGATTCCGATCGAGTCTGAAACCACATGATCGGGCCCGATTTCCGATCATGTGATCGGATCTGGACATCCCTAGTTGCAACTTCAGCTTTTCGCTTCGGAGCCGAACGGTGTTTGTTCCTGTTCTCTGCAAGCGAGTGTCTGCTAGAAGACGAGTCAAGCTTTTTGGTTGAACTTCTCTTTTTTTCCGAGTGCGGGCGAACAGCACAGCAGCGGGGTCGAAGTCCTCTCTTTTTCTGTTTTTGTTTCGTTTGCCGTTTTTGAGCAAATAGCTGTTTGACAGCGTCAGAAGGCTGTTCTCACGGCCGGTACGGTGCGCTTTTGAGCGCTGAAAAGCCGTTTTTACGGCTGGTAAGAGTGAGCGCCTTCAAAGAGAGAGAGAGAGAGCACACGACAGGCTGCACACAATCCCTGTCTGTGTTGCGGTGGCCGTTCCCCTGCGTGCTTCAGCACTTCTAAAAGAGTAAAGTCCCTGAAAGAGCTTACACAAGTAGATTCGCGTCTTTTTAAAGATGACATCCTACTTGTGTTTCTGGATGCGGTCGTTCCTGTCCTCACTGACGGCCACTATCACCGTTTCACATGTCTGGGCGCGTGCTGAAATGTTGTTCGTGGGTGTTCATGTTTTCATACGAGAACATGATCACGTCGACACTCCGGTCGTGACTCTTCTTTCTCCGGGAAGCTGGAGCACTCGCTCGGCGCTCTAGATGCGCGGTTCCCTTGCGTAATCTCAATTGTAGCGCCCTCTCTGGTGCACCAGAAGAGGTCTACTTTGCTGATATGGCTTGGGTGACATGAGGTTGAGGGGTTCCTTCGGGGAACCAACCCCCTAGGGCCCCTCCCTCTCTAGCGCATTGCAAGCTGTGCAGTTTCTGGATTGGATTGCTGGTCCTTCTCATAGGGGAACCTAGCATTTCATTCAGAGCTCCAGCTGAGGGACAGACGTCGATTGCAGCATCGGAGAGAGTGCTGTTATGCTCTGGAAATGAGGGTGACGCTGCCCACTGTAATGGTGTGTGCTTATGCTGACTCAGATTCGGAGTTTACAGCCAAGCTTTCCTGGGTCTTGAAGATGTGCATGGAAAACTTGGCAGTATGGGGGTATATTGGTGCCATAAATATGGAATGCCAAAGGTGCCAAAATCTGCATAAGTTTTTCCTCTCTCACTACCCTCTTGGATGGGGTGGTTGTACACAGAGCACACCCACCCTGCATGTGAGACCAAGGCACTCTTTTTGCATGAGGGTAGTTCTGTGCTGGGGTTGACCTGCGCTTGTTGACTAACCGTGATCAAAGTCACAGCGCAGGCCCTCAGCCAGACGATGTCCACCTCAGTGGTCCAGAAGTGCCCCCTGGCTTACCTTGTGAGGTGTGAGAGGTTGTCAAGCTAAATGCTTTCTCAATGCTCCCATCTTACGAAGTGGCCTTTTCGGTGACACTGTCGAGGACTGAGCCCAGCGGTTCTCCTCAGTTAGTAGCGGATCGGGGAGCTTCCCATGACAAACCATGGAGTTCCTCTTGAGCCGCCCCTCAGTCTGCTCGTCGCCAAGGGTGTCGTCCCCTGCAAGAAACTCCGGCCCAGCAGGCTCTGCTGTGTCCATTGCGGGGAGATGACGCCTCCCGTTTCTGCAGTTGTTTAAGTGGTTGGTGAGAATCACCCCTGAGACGGGCGACCCAGAGATGGGTGGGGCTGCTCTTTCACCCCTGGAGGAGGGCCGAGTGGTAAATCCTTTTATTAGGTTTGTTTCTGTTCCGCCACTGACCCAAGAGGCAGCGGTACCCAAATTTAAAAGAGCAGTTCCTCCATTTCCAGGTCTGAAGAGGGTTTGGAGAGCAGTGGGAGGAGAAAAACCTCACCACTGTCATCCCCCTCTTCTGTCGCCAGCGGACAGCAGCGGGCAGCCAAAGCCTCGACTGCTCCCTCTGTCCATCCGTGGAGCCAGGTAAGTGTTGCCTAGCACACTGTGACGCCGCTTCGGGCCGCCTCACAAAGAGAGCCCCCCGAGCCGCGTCCCTGTGTTCCACCTCACTGCCCTGCTGCGGGTACACCAGTGGTCCCTTTGGTCCCGCTTGTACGGTCTCTGCGAGCCTGGTTAGCGCTCCCCAGTCCGTCTCGCTGGCTCCTTCGGACCATCAGGTTCGGCTTTGCGATTCAGTTCGCCCGGCATCCCCCCCAAGTTCAGGGACGTCCTCTTCACTACAGTGAAAGATGCCGATACCCCTGTCCTGCGTGCGGAGATCGCAGTCCTACTGGCGAAGGACGCGATAGAGCCGGTCCCTCCAGCCGATTTGAGGTCGGGGTTCTACAGCCCCTACTTCATTGTACCCAAGAAAAGCGGCGGGTTACGACCGATCTTGGACCTGCGAGTTTTGAATCGGAGCTTCTACAAGCTACTGTTCAAAATGCTCACGCAGAAACGCATTTTCGAGTGCATCCGTCCCCGAGATTGGTTTGCAGCGTTCGACCTGAAGGACGCGTACTTCCATGTTTCGATTCTTCCGCGACACAGGCATTCCTGAGATTTGCGTCGAAGGTCGAGCATATCAGTACAGAGTCCTACCCTTCGGGCTGGCCCTGTCTCCCCGCATCTTCACGAAAGTCGTGGAGGGAGGTGTTGTAACACCGCTCGGTCTGCTTCATATGACACCGCTTCAGCACTGGCTTCACGGCCAAGTTCCGAGATGGGCGTGGCAGCACGGCACGTTCCGGGTGCCAGTCACTCAGGAGTGCCGCCACACCTTCAGTCCGTGGTCGGACACTTTGTTTCTCCGGGCAGGTGTGCCCCTACAACAAGTGTCCCGGCATGCTGTGGTTTTCACAGATGCTTCTGCCACCGGCTGGGGTGCCACGTACAACGGGCATGCAGTCTCAGGGGTTTGGACGGGACCCCATCTGCATTGGCACATCAATTGCCTCGAGTTGCTGGCAGTACGCCTTGCTCTGAGCCGCCTCAAAGGCCTGCTTCGGGGCAAGCATGTACTGGTCCGTACGGACAACACTGCGACCGTTGCGTACATCAACCGTCAAGGTGGTCTACGCTCCCGTCGCATGTCGCGACTCGCCCGCCATCTCCTCCTGTGGAGTCGGAAGCATCTGAGGTCGCTTCGCGCCATTCATGTTCCCGGTGTGCTCAACCGTGTGGCCGATGAGCTATCACGAGCTGCGCTGCCAGGAGAGTGGCGACTCCACCCCCAAGTGGTTCAGCTGATCTGGAGAGAATTCGGAGAGGCTCAGGTAGACCTGTTTGCCTCACCAGAAACCTCCCACTGCCAGTTGTTTTACTCTCTGACCGAGGGGACACTCGGGACAGATGCACTGGCTCACAGCTGGCCCCGGGGCCTGCGCAAATATGCGTTTCCCCCAGTGAGCCTACTTGCATAGACCCTGTGCAAAGTCAGGGAGGACGAGGAGCAGGTCTTGTTAGTTGCGCCTTACTGGCCCAACCGGACCTGGTTCCCAGAACCCTCACTCATCACGACAGCCCCTCCCTGGCCCATCCCTCTGAGGAAAGACCTTCTTTCTCAGAGACGGGGCACTCTTTGGCACCCGCGTCCAGACCTCTGGAAACTCCATGTCTGGTACCTTGGACGGGACGCGGAGGTTCTAGGTGACTTATCCCCTGAGGTACTTAACACCATCACTTCGGCATGTGCACTGTCTACGAGACGTGCTTACGCCTCGAAGTGGAACCTGTTCGTCGATTGGTGCTCTTCTCGCCGGGAAGACCCCCGAAGATGCTCGATCAGAGTCGTGCTTTCCTTCTTGCAGCAAGGGTTGGAGCGTAGGCTGTCCCCCTCCACCCTCAAAGTCCATACTGCTGCTATATCCGCTTACCACGACCACATAGATGGCAAATCTGATTGGTCAGCACGACCTGGTCATCAGGTTCCTTAGGGGGGCGAGACGGTTAAATCCTCCTCGTCCCCCCTCCATACCCTCTTGGGACCTCACTCTGGTGCTGAGAGCACTTCAGATTGCTCCCTTTGAGCCTTTGCTGTCAGCAGACTTAAAGATTCTGCTGTCAGCAGACTTTGCTGCTGGTGGCATTGGCCTCCGTCAAGAGGGTAGGGGACCTGCAGTCATTTTCGGTCGACGAATCGTGCCTGGAGTTCGGGCCGGGTGATAGCCACATGGTACTAAGACCCCGGCCTGGCTATGTGCCCAAGGATTCCTACCACTCCCTTCAGGGACCAGGTGGTGAGCCTGCAAGCGCTGCCCTCGGAGGAGGCAGACCCAGCCCTGGCTTTACTCTGCGGTAAGAGCAGAGCAGACCCAGCCCTGGCTTTTGCGCTTTGCGACTGTACATAGACAGAACCCAAAGCCTCAGGACCTCAGACCAGCTCTTTGTCTGTTATGGAGGCCAGCAGAAGGGAAAGGCTGTCTCCAAGCAGAGGATGGCCCACTGGATAGTGGATGCCATCGCCCTGGCTTACCAAGCTCAGGGCGTGCCCTGCCCACTCAGGTTGCATGCTCACTCCACGAGAGGTGTCGCATCCTCCTGGGCGCTGGCTCGTGGCGCCTCGCTGACAGACATTTGTAGAGCTGTGGGCTGGGCGACACTTAACACGTTCGCTAGATACTATAGCCTTCGTGTCGAGCCGGTCTCCTCCAGTGTTCTCGCCACAGGTCAGAGGCACAGAGAGGCCCCGGCTTAGTGTCGGCTTGCTGCGCTACATGCGCTTCTTTTCTCCAGAGAGTCCCTACAAGGCAGACCCTGTCGAGTCCTCCGATATCCCTTCGGCAGCCGACGTGGCGGAGCGTCTGGCGCCAGGCCTATACTCCGTTGTATCCTTGAGAACCGGGTTTAGGCTGGGTTCCATATGTGTGACCCTACGGGGATCTCATATGGTTGGTTCCACGGTTGCTCCTAACGAAGCCCGTGTCTTTCCCTCTGGGAGAACCTACCCTTCATCGGGTTGGAGTCACCCCAGCTCTTCCATATGTAGCACAGCCCTACAGGGTTAGTCCATATGTACTTCTCCACATAACTCCTTCGGGGAAGGATGTGGCTTCCGCAGCGTTCCTTTTCCAGCGAAAGGGTACACTTTCCCAGCGTTATCCAATAGTCTCACTGAATGGGTTATACCCACGCTGCGAGGCGAGCAGCTGATGCATATGATTGCATGCCAATGTGCATTGGCTCGTTTAGTTACACTCGAAGTAGATTGGCCTCTCTAGCGAGATTCCTATTCGTCGGTCTGTCCGACGTACGTCTCCGTTCCCTCCTTCAGGGAACGAGGGTTACCTTTGTAACCGAGACGTTATCTGTTTTGGTTCATTCACTTAATTCATCTGCAGGAGTGTAAGTGATGTATCAGAGAGGTGAATACCTCCTCTTTCTCTTCACCAGACTGACTCCCTCAAGCACTTTTATGAAAAATTACAGTACATTTGCTTACAATCTCTATTTCTCACCCTCTCAGCTAAACTGACATAAAGACAAAGGCCATCTGGCACTTTTTTCAGGTTATTTACAGAGAATATGGACGACTCGCAGTGATGCGTCTGTAATACTTCATTAACTGATTGTTTTATATTTAATTTGAATGGCCGTCACACTTTATCTGATGGAGGCAAACGTCAAAAAGCTGGCATCATCCATTTAATATGGCTGAATGATCTTAAACAAAGCACATTTCACTCAGGGATGGCAAGGTCAAGCAAATTGTGTGAGTTTGTGTGTGTGTAGTGTGAAGAGAGCAGCATATTCAAAACAAAGACTTATGATTCATCCATTGAGGTGCTGATGCATTACTGACGTCAAAAGTGAACTCAGAGAAAGCAATGAGCTTTTTCCTGCACAGAGACTCTGCTAAAGGAATGGCTCAGCAACTGGGTTTGGAATGAAACAGCATTCTGTCTGAAGCTATTTTCTTAAATATTGTAAAAAGCATCCAAATATTCTAGATCAACAGAACACCACATATTAAGCTTCTTCACTTTCCACAAGTAGGGTACAAATTACTTTTTTAAAGGAATAGTTCACCCCAAAATAATGAAAATTCTGTCTGTTAATGACTCAACCTTTTGCTGCTCCAAACCTGTATGCTGTTTTTTTTTTTTCTGTGAATAACAACATGCAAGGGTCATATCGGTTCCTTCACAACCCACGCTCCTCTTCAGTTGATTTGGAAAGAAAAAACCTGATAAGCTTTTCCTTTGCGTTTTTCGCTATGGAGCCCCGCACATGACATGCAGGAAAAAAATAGTAGGCTAAATCGCGCACACGATTTACTAATTTGTTCCCTCAACTTATAAATGGAGGGAACGATTAGTAAATTGTGCAAACAATTATGTAATTTGAGGGAACGAAATAGTAAATTATGCACACGATTAAGTAAATTGAAGCAGAGAATAGTAAATTGTAATAGTAATAGTAAATTGTGCGCACGATTTACTATTTCGTTCCCTCGATTTACTAAATTGTGCGCAAAATGATTTACTAAATTGTGCGCATGATTTACTATTCCGTTGCCTCGATTTACTAAATTGTGTGCACAATTTACTATTTCGTTCCCTCGATTTACTAAATTGTGTGCACAATTTACTATTTCATTCCCTCGATTTACTAAATTGTGCGCACAATTTACTATTCTGTTGCCTCAATTTACTAAATCGTGTGCACAATTTACTATTTCGTTGCCTCGATTTACTAAATTGTGCGCAAAATTTTTATTTGCATGTCATGTGCCGGGCTCATACAGATGACAGCGTTCTCAAAACTATTCCATTTTCACAGATCATTGAAAACAACTAAAAACGCTGTATTCTGCTGCCAGGCCAGTAGTTGGCGATGTCACTTTGTAAAGAAACACTGCGCGTCTATAGACTGAACACGTAATATGCATATGCACAACGTCACCATTTTTACAGGTTTATGTTTTTGTAGTTTACACGGAGATGCTATAGTTTTCAAAAACTTGCACTTTGAAATCCATTTTCAAAAGTTTGCATTTTTAGGCCCCCAAAGCAATGCCCAAAATAGATAAAAACGTTTACCGTTTTTACTTGAAAACTGTGTACAAGTTGTAACTTAGTGCCCATTTATGTCAAAACTAGGCTAAGTTGTAACTCACGCACAGCTGGGGCAATTTACTTAAATAACTAAATCAGTAAGACAATAGTTTAAAAAAATCTTATAATAGAGAATAATTTAAACATTTTAAAGACTTAAAATGTGCTTTTTCACTGTGTTCCCCATCATTTCCCTCCAATTAAAAAAATTAACATTCAGTAAATAATCTCATTTCATTTGACCTCTTACCAAAGTTATTGTAAGGAAAATTATATAAAATATTTTTTTTTTCTTCAATTTATCAGAAAAGTTTCCAACATCTGGTCCCAAACTAGCGAGTCATACTGATAACTTGAGCTAAATCAGAAATTCTGTTACCCATTCTAGCAAACCTCTTATAAAATAAACAGTAAATACAACAAGAAGTACCATTTTTAGTTTGACCTCCTGATGTGGATGAACAATACATTTTGAAAGTTATGCACATCCTTTCACTGACCCTTTTGTAGACAACAGAAATTTCAATCATAGAACAACTGAAAACTACAGAGAGTCTCGTCACACAATGGATGGCGATTCCCTCCAGAGCCTGAACAAAGCAGCTCCATAAATAGAAAGCCTTTGTAGTGTACACTACAGAGGGCAGTGAGTGAGTGATGGGGGATTTCTGTCGTAGTTCAGTATGACTCAGCTCTATGTAAATGTTATGGACCAGATGACAGGAAATGTCATGTTTGTCAAAACAACCAGCACAGGGACACACAGGCAATGCCCTTGCATCCACCCAGAACACTTCAGCAACGCAGCAGCTTGTTTTGCACAGGCAAAGCAGCACTCCTTTCTTCAGCATAAGAAAACAAAATCTATTTAGTAATGAAATGACAAAATCAAGTAAAGGCAAAAGCCACAAAGACAGATTAGGACAGAAAGACAAACGAACGCAGGTAATTGATTTGGCTGCTGCCCAGCCACGGGACACGTGCACAAAACCCTCTCCTTCGTTCTCTTGTTCTGTGAAGGGCAGAAGAATATCAGAATGCTAATAGAAAAAACACCATATGAGGGAATGAATCACTTTATGGCCTTGATTTTTCATCTAGATGTTTGGCGCATCTTAGAAAAATAAGACAATGAGCAATAGGTTTCGAATGTATATGAGTCAAACTTATTTTGTAGTAATGCAGCAGATGTCAGTGGCTTTATAGATTTAGACGTCAGCGTTAAAAATGATGGCCAGTAATAGCCGCTACTCTATATTAGAGAGCAAGTGACAAATATCAGAATTGGCCTATAGTTGTTTATTAAAGACACAATATGTAAGATTTTTTAATTAAAATATCCAAAAACTACTAGAACAGTGTTGTATATTTGGTTGACATGTGTACTTACATGATCCCAAATGTTTCCAAGAATGTATAATCCGGAGAAATAAGCCATTCAATGACATCATACCGCGTTAAAATCATGGAAACACCAAAGACATTGATCTAGCTTAATGCAGTGTGCAACAAGTGTCTCCTAGCAGTAGCACTATAGCAACTTTCAACACAAAAATGTATCTATGATAAACAGCGCTGCATAACCCCACCATATGAAGCAGAAGCTCTTGAGCCGTGTGTCGCGCTCGTCTCTCATTAGCAATTGCTCCAGTGGCCTCGTTCCACTCCAACGGTTTTCAGCCAAACCCTGCTTCATACTACAGTATTGATAATAAGTCTTTAATACATTTGCTCATCCATGAATATTAATTCTGCCCTAGTCCCGTCGGATTATTTTCCACTGGCTGTACACGTGAAGACAACACCTCCCATGATTCTGTGAAATCAAGGTGTTATCAAGTTATGCCTTTGTTTTGAATTTGTTTTTTTTTCTTTAATTTATTAGAAAAGTTCCCAACATCTGGTCCCAAACTAGCAAGTCATACTGTGGCCTCTAGAGGAGTGACCTCTAGAGGCAAAAATTACAAAATTACATATTGTGCCTTTAAAATCAGTATTGTATAAAAAAATTATAATCCTATGGTGCAATAGCAATAGTTTTTATTTTTTGCACCATAGAAATGTTTTTTTTTTTTGTCTGATACAAATTTTAACAAACAACTATTAGCTGATTCCAATATTTGTCACTTGCTCTCTTATTTAATTGTCATTAAAATAGTTTAGTGTTTTGATCATGTTTTGAAGCAGCAATGTTCAAGAACACATGCATTAAGGTATTCTAGTTTATTTATTGCTGCATCTTAAAATAATTTCTATTGAACATGGATTGGATCCATTTAACATTCAACAGGCATAAATAAATACATAAATACAACAGAACAAAGATGCAAATAAACAGTGTGTCTATTTGCATTTGAATATTTAAATTTGTACAGCTTAAAGACAAAGAATAAACTTCTATGAAGATGCAGCACTGGCCTGATCGGGACAGGGACAGTTCCATCAATTGTCCCGAGTCCCAGGCAGTCCTTATTGTTGAGCCCTTGTGTATTTTGTACAGATTTAATTTTGTTTTGGCAAGTATTTAATTGCTTTAACCAGAAAAACCATTGGATTATGCAACAGACATAATAAAACTCAGTGCCTTCATGCAGTTAATTAATAAACCATAAAGCTGGTTTTAAATTGATCAAAAATTGGCCAATACATATTGGCGGCCGATACATTGGTGCAAGTTTACACACATTTCCTTTAATCCTAAAACACAACAAAGTGCAATGCATAATTCAAAATACGGTAAACATGTGAAAAATCAGTCAGAAAATTCCATCCTATTAACAGAACATTGTGCACTATTTTTAAGGACTTTTCTAAGAGTGTACAGCATATATTTATCATCTTGAAAATAAATGTCATAAGTTTAGTCAGTCCACTGAAATGAGTCAAGATAAGAAAACAGACATTTCACATGTGCACAATATACATAGAACACACCTTGAAAATAGTGTGATAAATAAAATAGAAATAAACTCATATAACCTTAGACATCTGAACTCTGCACTTGAGCAGAGTGCTGAGTGATGCCGGTTGATTGGACGCTCTTCAGGACACATTACAAAGAACCAGAGTCTCTTAATTAAAATGGACATATTAACAGAGCGGACAGGTGTGTAATTATGGCTGAGGGCTATTTGAACAACCAGAACACACATCTGCAGCTAATCCACTTCCAAGAGCCCTGGACATCGACAGAGCATGAACTATATCAAATCATCAGGGTCATATAGGCCCCTTAACACCTTCAAAAAATAAATAAATATAATTTAATTAATTAATTAATTAGTTTATTTTATATATATATTAATATGAGCATATTATATGAGTGTATATATATATATATATATATATATATATATATATATATATATATATATATATATATATATATATATATATATATATATATATATATATAAACAGTGGTCAACAGCCATGTGCATAATATTTCAATTAGATTGATTAATAACATACCTATCAAAATAAATAGAAGGAAATAGCATTACCTGCAAAGTTCAGGTAAGTTTAGGTTTTAATCTTTGGTTCAGTGTAAATGAAATCCAGCACCAGAGGTGCTTTGTTGTTGTCATGACAACGATGGTTAAACAGATGCAGGACAGGTGATGGTCAAACAGCAGCAGAAAGAAAAGACCAATCATACTTCACTGTTCAAATATATATGAGAAAGAAGAGCTTTCACAATTCAGCAGGGTTGTTATAGTTAAGTAAAACTAAAACAAAAAGCATGATGAAAACAAAATGTTACTTGAAATAAAATTCAGCTAGTTGCCAATTTAAGCTAAATTTCTCATTTTCATTGTTTAACTTGATGTACTTAAATAAAATACTAAATAAAAATTAATAAAAATTATAGACATTTAAAAATTAATAAAAATGACAAAAGCACAACAAATGAACACGACTGATGAAATTGTCACATCTGGTGATGCATTTGTTAAATAAAGTATTAAATTTAGTGCTGACAAATCGATTAATTGTGACATAAAAGTTTATATATATTTATATATATATATATATATATATATATATACACTACACTATATATATTACACTGTAAAAAAAATATTTTCATGATTTGTTATCACAGCATTTTTTCTTTTGTCAAATAAACTTATATAATTAATGTGGTTCAGATAACATAATATTTTGAGTATATGTCGATTAAATCAATCGCCTTCTTTAACTCAAATGTATAATTTCATTGAACTCAGCACTAATAAAATGATATAAAAATAAAAACAGAGAGACCACATGACTGAAATGATTTCCAAAATAAAGTTTGTACTCTAGCATCCACATACCAACATGCTGAAAACACCTCACACTGTTAAAAACTGCTATAAATATGGACAAAACCAGGGATTGGGTTGTTTTCACCCAGCCATTTTTTTCAACCAATTTTGGATTTATTTTTTTAGCCAGCAATATATTAATATAGTTAAAGGCATGTTTTTGCTCACCCCCAAATAGGGGCAAATTTGTGGGGCATTTTAAGCTGAAACTTGACCAGACCATTGACTTATATTACATCATGTGAAAGAGGGCATAATAGTGCCTTTTAACCCAACCTGCTGGGTTTGTCCATATTTTACCCAGCTTGGGTTTTTTTAACCCAGCATTTTTTAGAGTGCAGTACAGTTTTCATGGGCACAAACCACTCACATTCTCTCCAGAAATTTTGCAAATGTAGTTTTCAAACTGCCATTGTGTTTCTGAGGAATTTAGTTTTTGCATTCCTGGACCATGGGTGTCCTGTCCTCACAGTGTGGGACTCTGGAAGTGAGACATTCGCAGGTTTCGCTCCCAGATTTTTCCTCAATGAAAGCAGCCTCAGTGTGGTGAATGAAGCAGATGTCAGGAGAACAATAGAAAAGAGAGTTGAATGGCACAGTAGACGATTCTAAAGTGTCCCGTTTGCTATTATGTTCTCTACCTTGTCTAGTTTCCTAAAGCTCAGCTTTTAGAAACCGAGTTTGGTTGTTCTCCGGGGAATAATGACCACAGAGCTCACAGACACTGGGCTATTCTGGTCAGCTGCAGAATGAAAACAGAATGAATCTGTTTTTATACTTCCTAAAATAAAGCAATAAGAGACTATACAGTGATTTTTCCACTCTTAAATGTTTGGCACACAGGCGCGACACAAGTGTTGTTTGAATAGCAAATGCATTTGTGGCCATTTGTGCGCCCATGGGAGTGCTGGTCTGAAAAAGAGGCGTGTTCAGGCGCATTGCTGGCGCGTTGCTATTTTGAGGCATTTGAAATAAACTGCTCCATTGACCAACAAAAACTCAATGACTCAAAAGGCAATGGCGCAATATTTGTTTTGTTCAAGCGTGCCACACAAGTCCTGAAAAGTGAAGCCAAAGCGTCTACATTTCCCCCAGGTGGCTGGATGCAGTATAGGTCATAAACCCCGCCCTCTCCATGTAATGTAATGAACATGAGACAAACTTAACAGTCAAATTACGCATCAAATATTTTTTCTTCCAAAAATGTTTTTTGTCATTTTTAATCATACTGATAGTTAAAGTGTTCTTTCTTTAAGTTAGTTTTAAGTTAGTTATTTGATGCTATACAAGTTACTGTAGTATGAAGCAGAGCAGGAGCGAGTGTTGTGGAGCTGAACGAGGAGCTGGAGCGATTGATCAACACGCGCTTCACAAGCAGGAGAACTTTTATTATGACACAGTCGCCGGCACTGCTTCCGCTTTTCAGGTCATGAGTATGAGGTAACACAGCTCTGTTTATCGTATTAGATACATTTGAGAGTGTTGAAAATGATGTTATAACGTTACTCTGTGCGTTCGCTCGGCAGCTGCTGTGAGACACTGTTACACACTGCAGTAAGATAGATCGATTTTACAATATCATATTAAATGCTGGATGGCTTGTGTTGATAAATGGCATGCAATTCATTTTAAAACATATGGTATGATGGAGAAAATTCTGTATTATTGTTACTAAAAAATAAAGCTGCATCTGATTATGCTATGTTAGCTACTTCACAAAATAATGTTTTTCTCTGAGGCATGGTAAGTCATGGTACTCGCAAAAAATCAAGAAAATTAGATTTAAACAATAAAACTAAAGGTGTTGAGCTATATAACAATAATTAATTTTCTGTCAATAAATATATCAAAACAGTTGTTCCTTTGTCTATTAAAACATGTAATATATTAAAGCGTCTTTGGTGTTTCCATGGTTTCTACAAAATAAAAACCGGAAACCGAGGCAGACCGAGGGTAACGCAGGTATGGAGTTAAAATTGCAATTTTCTCAAGATTTACAAATAGTTGCAAACATTTAGGATATTGTAAGTACTCAAGTGAACAAAATATATAACACTGGCCTAGTGGTTTTTGGATATTTTACTGCAAAAATATTACATATTGCAGCGATTCTGCAGGAGTGTGGGCGGGACCTTGATATTGCGGCTCTTCAGCGTGGATGAATCAATGTTTGCTGTCAGTCACCACATCAGTGTGGATACTTTAATTCGGAATCACAGATTGTAGTCTTGGAAGTATGATCAAAATAAGAATTTTCACCGGAAAATGTCATCTGAGTAACATTTCTGCCACTTTTGTTCTGACCAACGGAGAAAAAAAAGCATTACAATAAATCTAGCTGCCAATGGTGATTAAATCTAACGATCGCTCAGCTCGGATCACGTCAAATTATTATTATAGTTATACTTTGTTCTCAAATTGTTAATGTTAACAACATTGCATGACTGTATTTAGTGTGTGTTAGCGTTATCTGTAGATTTCAATTTCTCTAGCCACTGCGCAGTTGAAAAGTCTTTTGCTTTTGACTACGGGTGAATCTCCAGTTGTCACTGATGGTTGTCGTTTGGACCTTTCTGGATTCATCGCCATCAAAATGATAAGTTTAATTATTCCAGCTGCTGTGAAAAAACACTATGATCCGCTATCAGTAGCATCCTCACATATAGCCTACTGTCTGGGACTCCTTCATGTAAACAGATGTGATGCAGGCTAATGATGTAAAGATGAGTGGCTCAAATTTCCCACGGAAACCCACCATTACCGATTTTATTATAAAACATTATTACAAGCTTACTGCTGTGAGTCAGGCTAAGGTAAGGAGATAGTTTTGAACACTGGCTGGTTAGGTACATGCTCAAAAATTTATTTTGGATACATTTCAACCAAAAAATGTTACAGACTACAGCTTTAAAAATATGTAAATGTGAAAAATGATGTGAAAGTATATAGAATTTTGGTGGTGGTTGTGTCTAAGCGAGAAATGCCATTTAGGTCTGAAAATAAATGATTAAAAAAAGTAATTGAATAGTGAGCAATAAAGTCAGTCTTCATGAGTGGAACCCTGTAGAGCAAACAATGAAGAAATATTCTTAGGTAATGTGTGTAGACTTGTGATGAGAATTTTTGCCCATTCCAAATATCTTTGTAAGAGTCAATGTTATACACCTCTTAAATCTAATGATTTTTTCCTTGAAATTTCTGCATGGTCTGGAAAAAACAAAAAAAAAACAGAAACTGTCATTCCAAGAAATTTCATCAGCAAAATTTTTTTAATCAGATTGGAACTGGTGATTTCTGATCGCTCCTGTCATGCATCTATTCAGCATACATAATGCGGTCAGTGAGCAGCCGTCTGGATCTGAGGCTAGGGAGCAAGAGAGGCTCTGTCTCGGGTAAACATCCAAAGCTTGATTCAGAAAAATAAATGAGATGAATCCAGGGGCCAAAAACCCTGTCCCAAAACTCATTAGTCTTAGAAAGAGAGAGGAGCTCAGCTGTGAATATGAAATGTAATATCACATCAGCTCTAACTCTTTGAAAAATACACAGCGAGGGAGAGAGAGAGAGAGACGTGGATATCGGACATAAGAGCTTGTCACAGCAAATGCAAGGGTGTTAGCTGATGTTTGTTTGTGCTGAACCAGGCACAGACAGCACATACACCAACAGGCAGAAAATGATCATCTAAGCTTCTGTGTGAAGCAGCAGAACATGACTGCAAAGACAGACACAGTAAAGCTGATGTTGGGTAATTCATGGCTGCATCCCAATTCACATAATATGCACTAAAAGCATGTACTGCTTGCTTGTCTTATCTGTAAACCAAGCTGGTTTCTACAGGTTTCTAAAGGTCTGTAATCACACATTTCAAACAGTCCATTAGAAAATATTGGAAAATATGGAAAATATTTTATTTTATTATTTTATTATAATTGTCTTTGTCTATGACAGCCTGGCCAAAAATCCACACAATATGGCATGTTTCAATGCATTGCTGGCATCCTCCAAGCACATCTACGCAATATGCTTACAAAATGTTTAACAAATGTTTAAAAATATTTTAATAAAGGGTGAAGATGTCAATTTTTCAAGGCCAGACATCACTTTTGGCCACTACTGTACTGTATGCACTGCTAAAAACATACATGAATTCATGCACAGTAAATGCACACGTACTCTTTTTAACATACTATGATCTAGGGCACATTCATTCTAATTTCATACAACATTTAGGACAGAAAGAATGTGATTGGGACACAAGCAAGTTAAGTGTTTTGTTTCGTTACATTTACATTTAGTCATTTAGCAGATGCTTTTCTCCAAAGCGACTTACAAATGAGAATAGTAGAAGCAATCAAATCAACATGAGTACAATGTAAGTGCCATGTCAAGTACCAGTTTCATCAGCAAAGTGCTTGTAGCAAGGTTTTTGTTTTTTTGTTTTTTTTTATATACACGAATAGATGGAGAAAGAAAATATAAATCGAAAGAAGAAAAGTAAAAATATAAATAAAAATTAAGTGCTAATATTCCTGTTGCATTGCTCACTCAAGTGTAGATAAGGTTTGTACACTTTTTGGAGAAAAAACAGTAGCCTTAAAGGGGACCTATATTGCCCCTTTTGCACAAAGTAATATAAGTCTCTGGTGTCCCCAGAATGTGTCTGTGAAGTTTCAGCTCAAAATACCCCACAGATCATTTATTATAGCTTGTCAAATTTGCCTCTATTTGGGTGTGAGCAAAAACACACAGTTTTTGTGTGTCCCTTTAAATGCAAATGAGCTGCTGCTCCTGGCCCCCTTTCCAGAAAGGGGTGGAGCTTTACCGGGTCACGCTTCAGTTGCTCAACAACAACAAAGCTGGAGAATCTCACGCAGACAAAATGAGGATTGTCAGTAACGGTGTTCAGCCTTACATTGTTCAAACCGGAGTCGACACTGATGGAGAGACTCAGGAAGAAGTTACAACTTTTAGAATGAAACTGGACGTTTCTGAATGGTTAGTGGATAAAGATGTAGCTGCTGTGGAGTTGATTCAATTCATCCACTAGCATGTGTCGTCATGTTAATCTTTTGTGCAAATAAAAAAAAAAATAATAATTTTTTATTGTAAATTATTTTTAAAAATGAAACTTTCATTATTCTAGATTCCCTACATGTAAAGTAAAACATTTAAACAATTAACTTTTGATGATTAGAGCATACAGCTCATGAAAGTCCAAAATATCAAAATATTAGAATATTTCCTAAGATCAATCAAAAAATGGATTTGCAAAACAGAAGATTTCAAGTTCTTTAAAGTATGTTCATTTGTACACTCAATACTTGGTCGGCAGCACATATTACAGCAAATGACTTGCTCCTAGCACAAATTACAGCATCAGTGAAGTGTGGCATGGAAGTGATCAGCCTGTGGCACTGCTGAGGCACTATTGAGCCTTCAGATCATCTGTATATTGTTGGATCGACTGTTTCTCATCTTTCTCTTGAAAATATCCCATAGATTCAAGAAAAGGCATGTTGGCTGGCCAATAAAGCACAGTAATATCATGGTCAGCAAACCACTTGGAAGTGGTTTTTGCTCTGTAGGTAGGTGCTAAAGTCCTGCTGGAAAAGGAAATCAGCATCTCCATAAAGCTTGTCAGCAGATGGAAGCATAAAGTGCTCCAAAATCTCCTGGAAGATAGCTGCATTGACTTTGCACTTGATAAAACACAATGGACCAACACCAGCAGACGTCACGGCCCCCCAAATTATTACTGACTTCAGAAACTTCCCACTAGACTTCAAGCAGCTTGGATTCTGTCCCTCTCCAGTCTTCCTTCAGACTCTGGGACCATGATTTCAACATGAAATGCAAAATTTACTTTTATCTGAAAAGAGGACTTTCGACCACTGTTCACTGCCCAGTTCTTTTTCTCCTTAGCCCAGGTAAGATGCTTCTGACGTTGTTTCTGTTTCAGAAGTGGCTTGGTAGTCCTTTTCCTGAAGATGTCTGAGTGTGGTGGCTCTTGATGCGCTGACTCCGGCTTCATTTGACTCATTGTGAAGCTCTCCCAAGTGTTTGAATTGGCTTTACTTGACAGTATTCTCAAGCTTGTGGTCATCCCTGTTGCTTGTGCACCTTTGCCTACCCAATTTCTTCCTTGTAGTCAACTTTGCATTTAATATGCTTCGATACATCACTCTGTAAACAGCCACCCCATTCAGTAATGACCATCTGTGACTTACACTCTTTGTGGAGGGTGTCAATGATTGTCTCCTGGACCATTGCCAAGTCAGCAGTCTTCCCCATTAAGGTGGTTTCAAAGAACAAGAGATACCCGGAATTTATACTGTAGGGATGGTCATTTAATGAAACTCAAATGTAAATATTTTAATATTTTGAGATACTGGAATTTGGACTTTCATTAGCTGTACGCTCTAATCAACATAGTTGATTAGAAAAAAAAAACTTGTTTTACTTAATGTTTTACTTTACATGTAGGGAATCTACTGTAGTATAAATGAAAGTTTCATTTTTTAAAAATAATTTACAATAAAAAAATGAACTTTTTCACGATATTCTAATTATATGATCAACACCTGTATGCACAGTGATACAAACAGTAAAAATCACATAGTTTTAGTTTTTTTCCCGTATCAATTCCAGCACCAGTCCTCATCCTTTAGAGGTGCGGCAAAGTGGATTAGCAGCACTGAAAACAGCGTCTTCTTGACATGCAGATAACACGAAGCAAACTCTTCCAGTCTCAGATACAACTACACTCTAAAAAATGCTGGGTTAAAAACAACCCAAGTTGGGTTGAAAATGGACAAACCCAGCGATTGGGTTGTTTTAACCCAGCGGTTGGGTTAAATGTTTGCCCAACCTGCTGGGTAGTTTTATTTAAACCAACTATTATTTAAAAATTGCTATATGGCTAGCTTAAAATGAACCCAAAATAGTTGGGATGCAATTAGAGACAACAATAATAGACAAAAAGGTGAATGTTTATTAATAAGCTTTAATATTTTATTAATATAAATTTAATAGTTTATTACTATACATTTATTAATAAGCAATTTAATAAATGTTTATTGTTTAATAATTATTCATTGAACATTAATAAATGTTCATTTCCAACATACTTTAGGTTAATTTTAATTAAGCAATACAGTAATTATTATACAACAGTTGAGTTAAATAAAAATACCCAGCAGGTTGGGCAAACATTTAACCCTACCGCTGGGTTAAAACAACCCAATTGCTGGGTTTGTCCATTTTCAACCCAACTTGGGTTGTTTTTAACCCAGCATTTTTTAGAGTGTACAGTGTTTGAGGACGGGGCAAAGTAGACATTGTTCATGGGCAGCCAATGAAAACCATAGGCTGGCATTATGCAAATTTGTTACATTGTTACGGGAAGCGAGACTGCTGATGACTCGTTTCGGCAGATTTTTTCTTTTAGGAGATAACTTTTTTGTCTTGCACTTTGATCTTTAAAACTTTGCAGACCTTTTACATTCAAAAACAGCTATATTACACACTTCATGAAAGGTAATATATGAAAAAGCATAACAGGAGCACTTTAAATGATATTAGAATTGACAATATTACAGTGTGGCATCAAACAGATCAACCGTCATTTAAGTTTGTGTCCTTTTGAAGTTTGTGTCACAGACTGCTGATGTCGTACCGTCAGGCTTTACACTGCATATATCTCACAATGCTATTTGAATTTTTAAATTATTGAAGTGACAAATATTGAGACTCATTTATGCAAATGATATGCAAGAGGGAATGATTAGTATGGAAAACACGTCATGCTGAGGCAGGTGGAGAATACAGAATCCTGACAGAATAGAGCACATTAGCATGCTGATAACTGGCGGACACCACAACCAGGCATACTGTAGCTTTTTAAAATCTGATCACAAGTGGGATGTATTGCAGAACAAAAACAACATGTTAACAGGCTAATTCAACAATAAATCAGTTCTCCGGCTACTAAACATGAACATTTTGGCAGGAAAAGCAATTGTATATAGATTGCAGCAGTGCGTAATGAGGCAGATCTTGAACAATTATAAAAGCAAGAATAAAACTATTTCTGACATGCTTTTTCCATGCATCATTAATTCTGTTGCATCTTCCATTTAAATGTATGCATTTAGCACATGCTTTTATCCATAATGACTTACAATGCATTCAAGGTACAGTAAACATATTTCATGCTTTGCCAGAGACTTGAAACCATGACCTAACACTATACTGAGTTAGAGGAATAAAGGCTTGACTTCGCTACAGGAATACATCCTAACTAAAATACAACCAAAGTGAGATTTGAATCACTGTACATAAACAAATCTGCATCATACATGGAATGTTTCTTGTGCAAAGCAGACAGCAGAATTGACTTAAATTATTACAAGTGTATGTTGCTAAGTGATACTCTACATGATCCTTTAAAGGTGTCCTTGATTATGATTTAAATGTTTTAACTTTAGTTAGTGTGTAAAGTTGCTGTTTGAGCATAAACAACATCTGTAAAGTTACAACGCTCAAAAGTTCAATGCAAAAGGATGGTAGGGACTACAACAAGCTTCTTCCCCGGTTAGTGACATCACTAACCCTAAAATTGAGGCCATGTTGGGTTGCTATAGAGAGGAGGAAGAGATGCAGTAGTAGAGTGTTTTTGTCATGTTGTCATTTTTCGCTGGACTGCTTCACAAATGAGGGTCAATTCAACACAAAAGATGAACATGACGACACATGCTAGTCAATGAATTGAATCAACTCCACAGCAACTACATAAATGTATCCACTAACCATTCAGAAACGTCCAGTTTCATTCTAAAAGTTGTAACTTCTTCCTGAGTCTCTCCATCAGTGTCGACTCCGGTTTGAACAATGTAAGGCTGAACACCGTTACTGACAATCCTCATTTTGTCTGCGTGAGATTCTCCAGCTTTGTTGTTGAGCTGTTAAAGCTCCGCCCTCTTCTGGAAAGAGGCCGGGAGCAGCAGCTCATTTGCATTTAAAGGGACACACACAAAAACAGCCAAATAGTGTCACGACCGTCAGTGAGAGTGCCCGTATCAGTCACTAGAGGGCACTCCATCCTGGACTCTTGTTTTCACCCCATGAACTACATTACCCATAACGCACTGCCGGACTCATTATCTCATGATCACTTCATTGCACACACCTGTTTTGTATTATGTTATTAGTGTCTGTCTATTTATACTGAGTTGTTTCTGTCCTTGGTGTGGTTCGTTGTCTTCATGTTATGTGTACTTCTGATTCCCTGGTTTTCTTGTTTGGTTTTCTTTGTGTTATTTTTTGTTCCTGTTTGTTTGGACTGTCTACATGGATTTTGACCCTTGCCTGGTTTTGGATTACGTTTCTGGATTTCCCCAATAAATGCTTATGCTGCGATTGGATCTACTATCCTTGTCTTCGTGTGTACCGTGACAAATAGGGGCAAATTTGTCAAGCTACAATAAACGATCTGTGGGGTATTTTGAGCTGACACATTCTGGGGACACAAGAGACTTATATTACATCTTGTGAAATGGGGCATAATAGGTCCCCTTTAATAAGCATACATAGCGCACACAGAAATAATTGTAAAATATTACATTTTTAACAAGATCTCTTGCTTCATCTGCCATCTTTAATGGACTTTTTCACTGAACTTGCTTTCACTTGCACAATGCATTATGGGATTGCTTTCTCTTCAAAGTATAGCAACAAATCTGCCTTCAAATTTGGGTAACACTTTATTCCACTTTAGAGTTTCTACTAACTTCGCAACTAGCAGTCATTAGAGTATTAGTAGATTGTCTGCTTAATATCTGATAACACTTTATTTTGATGCTCCCCAATAGACATTCTATTGACTGTAAGTAACTTTGCAAGTATGTCTACTTAATCTACTAACCTTAAAGGGTTAGTTCACCCAAAAATGAAAAATTCTGTCATTTATTACTTACCCTCATGCCGTTCCACACCCTTAAGACTTTCATTAATCTTCAGAACACAAATTAAGATATTTTAGTTGAAATCTGATGGCTCCGTGAGTTCTCCATTGGGAGCAATGGACACTTCCTCTCTCAAGATCCATAAAGGTACTAAAAACATATTTAAATCGGTTCATGTGAGTACAGTGGTTCAATATTAATATTATAAAGTGACGAGAATATTTTTGGAGCACCAAAAAAACAAAAGTCAAGTCAAGTCAAATTTATTTATATAGCACTTTTACAATTGGTAATTGTTTCAAAGCAGCTTTACATATTAGAAGCACAGAAAAAAAGGAAGTGGTTAAAAATAAGCTGTACAAACAAGCGTGGTAAAATGTAACATATACAAGATGGTGCTAAATTAAGCCAATGTCGGCCGACTCCCAGGGGTGGAAAAAAAAACCCTAGGAGAAAAACCCAGCGTGCTAGCACTGGGAAAAAAGTCCTAGGAGGGAAAAAAACCTCTTGGAAGATATATATAATATATGTAAATAGATATGGAGATCAAAATCTGAATTATACATTTTTATTATAGAGATTAAAAATCGATTATTTATAAATATATGTAAGCGGATACAGGGATTAAAAATCTGAATTATAGATGCAGCCAGAACTGGATCTTTAGGCCCATTGTCTCCTGGGCTACGTTGTAGTCAGGTCCAGACACAGGTTCTCCATCTGATCTGGATACGGCCTGGATCCAGCACCCGGCAAACCTCAGGATAAGCAGAGAGACAGATATTAGCGTAGATGCCATTCTTATTCTGACGTACAGGTATATCTAGTGTTATAGGAAATGTTCTCGATTCCGGCCGACCTAATTATTGCAGCGTAACAATCCTTTAACGGATTTGAAAAATGTTAATGTATTGATAATGTGTTATGTGTATGCAAGAGCAAAGAGATGTTTTTTTAGTCTAGACTTAAACTGACAGAGTGTGTCTGCTTCCCGAACAATGCTAGGAAGATTGTTCCAGAGTTTAGGTGCTAAATAGGAGAAGGATCTGCCGCCTTCAGTTGATTTTGATATTGTGGGTATTATCAACTGGCCTGAATTCTGAGATCGCAATAAACGTGGAGGATATAACGACTAACGGAAAATAACGACTTATTTAGTGATGGCCAATTTCAAAACACTGCCTCAGGAAGCTTTGGAGCACAAATGAATCAGTGTGTCAAATCATGATTCAGATCATGGTTCAAACTGCCAACGGCTGAAATCACGTGACTTTGGCGCTCCGAACAGCAGATTCGACACACTGATTCATCTGTGCTCCGATGCTTCCTGAAGCAGTGTTTTGAAATCGGCCATCACTAAATAAGTTGTTATTTAGTTTTTTTTTGGCGCTTCAAAAATATTCTCATCGCTTTATAATATTAATATTGAACCACTGTACTCACATGAACTGATTTAAATATGTTTTTAGTACCTTTATGGATCTTGAGAGAGGAAGTGTCCATTGCACCCAATGGAGGACTCACGGAGCCATCGGATTTCAACTAAAATATCTTAATTTGTGTTCTGAAGATTTACGAAGGTCTTAAGGGTGTAGAACGGCATGAGGGTGAGTAATTAATGACAACATTTTCATTTTTGGGTGAACTAACCCTTTAACACCTAACCAAACAGTCTAATAACACTCTAATGAGAGTTAGTTGTCATGTTGCTGCAAGTTAATGCCATTTAGTTTATATGCAGTTGCAGTTACTTATAGAATGTCTAAAGAGGACTATTGAAATAAAGAAAGAATATATCTTACCTTTTGAAACAGCTTTGACGCACTGCACCACTGCTCATTTGCATAAAGTAAACTGTTCTCAACTTTGTTGCAGCAGCCAACAGTTGCTGTCTTTCACGTCCCTGAAGATTGCCGACTCGCTTTGAGAACAAATGACCTCCGTTTGCCTTGTCACTGCAAAGCATATATAGGTTTTAAACACCTTTTAGCCCTGATGGAAAAACTTAAACATTTCAGCAAGCACATGAAGAGAGAATATCAAGGACAGAGGATCTCGAGAACGATTCCTCATGTTGATTGAATGGATCCGTTTCATGGAATTAGGTGGCATTGGTGATTTGCGGGAAAATCAATTTATGTGGCCTGAAGGTGTCTGACTCACCATTGACATCATAAGACTTCACATTTGATGACTGGTGCAACACGTTTGCCGAAATATCTCATCAACAAAAGCAAGTGTGCATGCTCACTCACGTCTATTCATTTCTCGCTCACACCTAGTTCAAAGCTGCGTTTTGTTGCGGAGTAATTAGCCAACCAAAAGCCATCACTCAGATCTTTAAACGGACGGGGCAGGTGAGGAGAAAAGGACCGACAGCTCACGCTCTCTCTCTCTGACAGGAAAGGGGTCAGCCTGGGGAAGCAAACATGATTTATTCAGGCGTTCAGTGTATTGTCGGTGGATTGTGCGAGTCGGGCCTTTAAAGAGAAACCCTAGGGAGAACACCAGCACTTTTATCTTCTCTCTTTCTATCTCTCACTCATTAAGTCTATCTCTTCCAGAACCACAGTGAGAAATTAGAGTGACACTACACTACAGTCCTCTAGGTCATACTGAGACATTTACAGCATTTACAGGCTCTTCACACACTGTTCCAGCACTCCATTAGCTGCATTCTCCACCAAAACACCTCTATAGGACACATTCTTGAGTATATCTTTTTAATTGACTATATAAATATCCAACTGCTCTGATGCATTGTGTTGTTTTTCAGGATTTCTTGACATGAGCACAATTTTTTTACAGTTCAAACATTAAAAATAGTTAAAGACTCCTCCATTCACTGTATAAAAAAAAAAAAAAATTCTTCCCATCACATGCAGTCTTAAAGGATTAGTTCACTTCCGAATTAAAATTTCCTGATAATTTCCTCACCCCCATGTCATCCAAGATGTTTATGACATTCCAGGATTTTTCTCCATATAAAGGTCAAATGTCAGTTTCAGTGCAGCTTCAAAGGCCTCTACATGATCCCAGACAAGGAATAAGGGTCTTATCTAGTGAAACAATCGGCCATTTAAAAATAAATTATATACAGCGCCTATTTTACAATTTGTTTTGATGTTTTCGGAGATGCGAGCTCGAGTGCGTCAGCGGCCATTCAGTGCTTCTGTAACCGCCGAGAACAGCTTCATCTCGGCCAGTGCCTCTGGGATTTGCCGCTGGCTCTTATAGTGGTTAAACACGAGACATAATTCCATTTGAGTACATAGAACGGGCGATCTTTGGTCTTATTAATCTATTATTTGTTACAGAGCAAGTCGAATTGTGCTATATTAAATTTGATAATAATAAACGTTACGTTACATCCTTATATAGCATATTGGCTACAACTAGACGGGACATATCAGACTCTTCTCCGCTTCAAATATGTAAAACATTAAACTTTATAAACATATGTTTTTTTGAGTAAAGAAAACGCTTTACAATTTTTTTTTTCAAACATCAGATCTTTATTTACCTTTGCATTGCACAGAGATGTCCAAACTGCGTGCAGACTTCATTCAGGAGGGGAGGCGGATTAATGAGGCTTGATTGACAGTTTGAGGATCCAATGGAGTTAGGAGGTTTTGTCACAAGGTCTTTAAAATCCTTTTCATTCGTTAAATATTTGTAAAACCCACAAGGTGACCTAATTTGTTTTAATAACTAGTGCTTTATGTTTGACTGAACTGTACAATTGTGCTTAGGTTGTTCAATAAATATTATTTTATATAAATATGTCCATCAAGTAATATGGATTGAGTGAACATTACATTAATACGCCATTAGATGGCGGCAACACTTTACAGGAGAATTAGTCAGTGAGTCACAAGAGACTTTTAAATTGAAAGGAACTTTTGCAAAAGGAAGTTGTTTTAGTGCTGTGGTGTTATGGATGGAAAATTCCCAAAGCTGAAAAAAAGACAAATACAAAGATCGCTTACCTCAGCGGACATTCAAACGGACTTGTATAAAGGATGTAATATTATGGACATCGACTTGATGAATGAATGTAATGCAATATACCAGACACAGGTAATTGCCTACTATTTTTCTCTCGCTCTCTCTCTCTCTCTCTCTCTCTCTAATACTGTAGAAAATTCAATGTTATCCACATTATATTTCATCTGCAACAGCATTGTGAACTTTTATAACGATGTGTTTGGTCATTAACTTTTAAATGCATCATTATGCAAAGATGAGGAGAGTTCTCTGCATGAAAGACTCATGACTGGCAGATCAACGTGCGACTACATTTCTCTCCGAAACGGTAGGAAAATAAATTTAATTCAATGTGGAGGATTTTAACTGTGACAAGATGATTGACAGGGTAGTTTAAACAGTTACAGGTTGAGTAACTAAGCAACAGAACGTCCGTTAAAAACGCAGTTATGACCAGGTAGTATGTCCCAAAACTTGCATACTCTTTACACACTCAAAAGTATGTACTTTTTCTTTACAAAAACAGTACATATTTTTAGGACGTAGTATAAGTAGGCAAATTGGGACGCAGCATGTGTTTCAATGAAGCGACTCAACGTTCCTTCGTTACTAGTTCTAAAGTGACATTTTAGAGTTAGCAACGGAGGCTTGGTTCAACTGACAACTTGAGTTTTGAAACGTTCCTTCGTTACTAGTTCTGAAGTGACGTTTTAGAATTAGTAACGGAGGCTTGGTCCAACTGTCAAATTGAGATTTGAATCCGTGGCGGAAGGAAGTAGTGCTGCACAAAAGAGGGTTTTCAAGACACTCCGTTGTTGTTCTTATTTATTTACACACTCGTGCCGTCGAACTGTTGTATAAACGCAATATCACACTCGTAGCCGTGCGATATGGCTGTATATCAGCACGCTGTGATTACCTGCGGCCTCGTGCCTACGGACGAATCGCAGCGTGCTGATATACAGCCATATGGCATGGCTACTTGTGTGATATTGCTCATATATATATATATATATATATATATATATATATATATATATATATATATATATATATATATATATATATATATATTTAACCACAGATGCTCATCTTGCACTAGCTCTGCGTGTGCCACGCATTACGTAATCATGTTGGAAGGTCACGCGTGTTTACAAAGTCAAACGCCCTTTACAAAAAAAGGTAAAACAGTGATGTCGGATGATTTTGAAGTTGGAGGAGAAAATGAAGTGAAGTTTTTCGCCCTACCGCAGTACTTTTGCCTACGTCACGCGTGACTTTTCCAATGTGATTACGTATTGTGTGGAGCATCGCAGAGCAGTGTAAGATGAGCATTTGTGGTTAAAAAGTATATACATTTTATAGTTTTTTTTAGAAAATGACCAATTGTTGTTGTCTGGGATCATGTAGAGCTCTTTGAAGCTGCACTGAAACTGACATTTGGACCTTCAACCCGTTGAACCCCAGTGAAGTCCACTATATGGAGAAAAATCCTGGAATGTTTTCCTCAAAAACCTTAATTTCTTTTTGACTGAAGAACGAAAGTCATAAACACCTTGAATGGGGGTGAGGAAATTATCAGGAAATTTGAATTCTGAAGTGAACTAATCCTTTAAGTAATTGCCACTTACATACACTGCCCGGCCAAAAAAAGTCACTGTTTGGATTTAAATGGCAAATGCTTAAGAGTCGATGATTGGATCATTATTGCAGAGAATACTATGTTTCTAGCCACTCTAAAAAATACTGGGTTGTTTCAACCCAACATTGGGTTAAAATTCCAATTCCAAGATGACAAAGCAAAGATTTATCAGGGTCAAAATGTGAAAGAATGGTTGGGAGTGAGCATGAAGAATCATTTTCACACATGAATTGGCACCTCTGAGTCCAGACTTTAAATTCATTGAAAGTCTTTGGGATGTGCTGGAGAAGACTTTACAGAGTGCTCGACTCTTGCATTGTCAATACAAGATCTTGACCAAAAATGAATGCACATCTTGATGGAAATAATTGTTGTGATGTTATTTCCATCAAGAGGTGCATCAATTTTTGGTCAAGATCTTGTATTGACAATGCAAGAGTCGAGCACTCTGTAAAGTCTCCTCCAGCACATATAATAATCAAGCACACTAATAATCACTGCAATAATGATCCAATCATATAGACTCTAAAGCATTTGCCTATTTAAATCTAAACAGCGACTTTTTTTGGCTGGGTACTGTATTTATCTGTACGAGGCAACCAGCGGGAGCTGAATACAGGTATTACAGTGTCTGAACGGCTCCTCAGGGAGGTCAAGCATTTATCTGCTCTCCCTGCCGGCTGGAGCATATACCGCTGACAAAGCACCTTACACATGTTCTCTTTCTGTGCTACAGTTTATTTCTAGAAACATTGGGTGCTGCCAATGAGGCTAATTACCGTAAAAGTCCTCCACGTGGATGAGTACAGCTGACCGCTGGCAGAGCCTCCGCACAGTAGATGAGATGCAGCTGTAATCTATGGAAATGTGGCCTCCATTTAGCCGTCCGCTCTATAATGAATTGGAGCACTTGTGGTGAATTATGTTGTTTTGATTATGGTAATGGCATGACTACGGTGTTCTGCTTGTTTGAGCATAGAGTAATGACCCAGTAATTCTGGACAGAGCTTTATTTCACACATTTGGACTGGACTTATTGCATTAACAGATGACCTGCATTAGGAAGAGGAATTTATAATGCTCTGTGTCTTAAATTGTTGAACATGAGAGGAAGTACAAGTAAAAGAGGAAGTTTTGTTATTGTGTTATTCAAACAATTCAGATTTAATATTTCATAAACCAAACAAAATAAGCATTCTAGCAATGGTCACATGCCTGTGGATGTTCTTAAAGTGACAGTTCACCAAAAATGACTTTTCATTATTTACTCACCCATACATGTTGTTCCAAATCCACACAACTTTCCATAAGGCAAAATAATAAATTTTAGATGATCTCTAAGCTGCTAGTAATAAATGAAATAATATAGCTGCGACCAAAAATTATCGGGGTTCAAGCACTTTAAGGTCTTTAGCACATGCATAAAAAGGTATTATGTTTAGATTTGCAAGCCTGTAACCATCTCTATAATGGATGCAAAAGACCATTTACAGTAATTAGAGGCAATTTACCATAGGAAATACATAGGTTTTAAAGCTTTTTAACAGTTATCGAAGTTGAGCCAAAAACCTAGGACTAGTTCGCCAATGTTGTTTTTTGAAATAATCTCAAATATTTAACGAATGATTCGGTGAACAGCGGCAGTCTTAGAGGCAAAGCTGCTCAGAATGAGGAGTTCTTCCATGTGGTACGAATGATCATGCAATACACGACCCTTTACGCACATGCTAAACGCGAAGGCCGATTTATTTCGAATTTCTCACAGGCCTCCAAGGCCGTGAGTCAAACAGGCTCAGTGAGTTTTGTTTCGATCGGCCTCTGTTAACCTTGTCTGATAGCTGCTCAAACTTCAGTGGCTGATGACGGACATGTTTTTTGAGATACGTCAATGTCCTCATAGAAAGTCATGGCACCTTGGACAAAGACACTGCATACCAATTTTCAAGCCAATCAGACTAACTGTGAAGTATTTTTTTCCTGTTATAGCGCCACCAAGTGGCCAGTCGCTGCATGCTTTTTCACGTGACCACACACAGGTGTGCTGAGTTTGGTGAAAATATCTCATTCTGTTCACGAGTTATAGCCATTTTAATAAAAGTGGCTCCACCCACTTTGAACGTTTTGGCGGCCCTTAGGGACCGTGAATCAGGATTTAAACTATTTTTATGTAACTATTGACAATCAGACTCCAGAATCTTGCTGCACTGGTTTGGTTCCAATCGGGTCAAAAACCTAGGACTAGTTCGCAAAAGTAGGTTTTTCAATAAATCCAAAATACCCGAAAACACAATTGAGCCTATAGCGTAATGGTTTAGGAATTATGAGCCATTTTGTATATTTGACTTCTTGCTGTAGCGCCCTTGACAGGCCGATCGGGGCGAGCCTTGGTGACATTGTAGACAGTGTGAGTACTACCAGTCCTCAAAGTTTCAAGTCTCTACGACTTAAAGGATTAGTCCACTTTTAAATACACTTTTCCTGATAAATTTACTTTTTTTTTTTAAATTAAATTTACTTTAATGTCATCGAAGATGTTCATGTCTTTCTTTCGGCAGTCGAAAAGAAATGAAGGTTTTTGAGGAAAACATTCCAGGATTTTTCTCCATTCATTTTCGAAAAAAATACAACAGTTCATGCTTTCTAAACAAAATATCGCCTTGAACGTACTTTCCGTTCCCGCATTCTTCATAACGCTTACGCTGAATGTCCTACGAACGTTTTTTTTTCCATAAGTAGAATAGGGAAGGCAACCTGCTGGTAGCTATTGAAATCCACTATATGGAGAAAAATCCTAGAATGTTTTCCTCAAAAGCCTTCATTTCTTTTCGAACGAAAAAAGAAAGACATGAACATCTTGGATGACATGGGGGTGAGTAAATTTATCAGGAAAAGTGTATTTAAAAGTGGACTAATCCTTTAAGGTTTGGTCTGCACGATCACTTTTAGTGGAGAATGCTGATGCTTGGACATTTTAATAGTTACAACAGGGTTTTTAAGCGCTATGCACACGAACCCCTAATAATGCAAAATTAATGGAAGCCACTTACTTGCATCATAATGAGGTTACTGTATGTTACAGTGTAGAAACTAGTTCTCCATTCCAAACATAGCCAGGTTGATTTAGTGGTCTGACTTTGGGAAACCTGTTTGAAAATAGTCATTTTCACTTTTGGATTAAACACTTTACCATTAACGGCTGCTTCTACTAAATATTTGATCAAAGATACAGAATGCAATATAACTAATTTCCATGTACAAAATGTAGCATAGTACTGTACAAAATGTTTATCATTGCATCATTCTGAAAAGGAAAGGGTCTATATACTGTAGAACTCTTGAGTTCTTGATTCAATTTTAAAGAACCCTTTATGCCAAAAAGGTTCTATATAAGGAGAAATGTCTTAAATTGTTGCACAATACTTTCATGTTTAATGGATTATTTCAATTTGTTTTTAGTGCTAAAATATGTTTACAAGCTTTTTTATTCACAAAATGTCATTAATATGAAAATGAATTTAAACAAAAGAATGAATTAAAATTAAATCCATAAAATTATCTCATGATGGGAACTCCTAAAAGCACCTGACAGAACGTCTGAAGGTTCTATAGAATCTTTTTTCTAAGAGATACTGAGAAAAGGTTAACACTATATTTTTAAAATAGTATACAGTATATACTGCGCAGTAAGCAGTACACTAGTACTCTTCACATAAGACTGTGCAGTTCCTCAACATCGCAGATGATTAAATTCCCCCTGTCACGTCCTCTTTGTCTTCTGCCTGTCCTCTCTACTTCTCCCATTATTTTAGGGCTAAGTGATGAAATGCTAATTTTGACATTCAGAATTGGGCTGAACTTGGCTGATGAAAGAGATGGAGACCGTCAGAGTAGATCACCGCAATGTCTGCCTGGATTCTGGAAAATCTTTTTGTTATTTATCAAAAGGATTATGGAAGGGGGAAAAAAAAGACAAACAGAAGTGGAAGAGATAGCTGATTAATGGAAATAGGCCAACAGGATACGATGAAAACAACCAGAAACGATAGAGATAGAGACAGAGAGGGAGGGTTGTTTTCCTTGAGAGTTGAGTAAATTAATAAATTAGCCCTTGTTTATCAGCGCGATAAACCTCAAAATCTCTAATTCATCGTGCTGTCCGAGATGTAAATACTGGCCTAGTTTTCCCTGCTACATGAATCTGTATGACTAACATGGCCCAGAGAGCCACACGCGGTTTCACAGGACCACTAATAGAGCTGTCCTGCATATGTGTGTTTGTGTGTGCATCGCTGTGATTGTTCTTGCTCATAAACGTGTGTGGGTGTCCACACTAGTGGAGTGAGTCCTTGGGCTGACCTCAGCACTGACACGCTCCGCTGGGAGGCTTTGAGACATAGACACCTCATCATTGATGCAGCACAGCCACCGTCTACAGAGAGAGAGGCTCTGTAGCAAAACCCAGAGAAAGCTGCCTACGTAAGCAGCATTCTAAGACATCATCGGTGCACTCCCCACACAAAGGCTGTTATGGAATCTTACCTGTTATGGAAAGTTACCTTGTTTTGGGCAACAAATGCGGAGATTCCTCCATGACAAAAAACAACCAAGATGGCAGAGGCCACAAATCAATATATATATATATATATATATATATATATATATATATATATACATATACACACATACACCATGGGCTGACTAAATGCTCAATTCTGATTGGCTGGAAGGTGTGCATTAAAATGGTTTAGTGCACAGGTGGTTCCAGACAGTTTACTCATACAACCCGAATTCCGGAAATGTTGGGACGTTTTTTAAATTTTAATAAAATGAAAACTAAAAGACTTTCAAATAACATAATCCAATATTTTATTTACAATAGAACATAGATAACAAAACAAATGTTTAAAGTTTTACAATTTCATCCACTAAATGGGCTCATTTCATATTTGTTGCTCTAGTTATAAAAGGAGGCAGAGTCTCTCAGAAGTAAAGATCAACAAAAGCTCTCCAATCTGTGAAAGAGTGCGTAAAAATATTGTGGAATACTTTAAAAACAATGTTCCTCAACATCAAATTGCAAAGGCTTTGCAAATCTCATCATCTACAGTGCATAACATCATCAAAAGATTCAGAGAGCTAGAGAAATCTCTGTGCGTAAGGCACAAGGCCGAAGACCTTTATTGGATGCCCGTGGTATACGAGACTACATCACTCATCAGCATGATTGTGTCAATGACTTTACTAAATGTGCCCAGGAATACTTCCAGAAACCACTGTCGGTAAACACAATCCGCCGTGCCATCTGCAGATGCCAACTAAAGCTCTATCATGCAAAAAGGAAGCCAAATGTGAACATGGTCCAGAAGCCCCGTCATGTCCTGTTGGCCAAGGCTCATTTAAAATAGACTGTTTCAAAGTGGAAAAGTGTTCTATGGCGAGTCCAAATTTGACATTCTTGTTGGAAATCACGGACACCGTGTCCCCCGGGATAAAGAGGAGGGAGACCTTCCCGCTTGTTATCAGTGTTCAGTTCAAAAGCCAGCATCTCTGATGGTATGGGGGTGCATAAGTGCATACAATATGGGCAGCTTGCATGTTTTGGAAGGCATTATGAATGCTGAAAGGTATATAAAGGTTTTAGCGCAACAGATGCTCCTCTGCAGACGACGCCTATTTCAGGGAAGGCCTTGTGTATTTCAGCAGGACAATGCAAAACCACATACTGCAGCAATTACAACAGCATGGCTTTGTCATAGAAGAGTCCGGGTGTTGAATCGGCCTGCCTGCAGTCCAGATCTTTCACCTATAGAGAAAAATACGTCAAAGACGACCACAAACTCTTCAGAAGCTGGAAAATTATATCAGGTAAGAATCGGACCAAATTCCAACACCAAAACTCCAGAAACTCAAAACCTCGATGCCCAGACATCTTCAAACTGTTTTGAGAAGAAGAGGAGATGCTACACCATTGTAAACATGCCCCCGTCCCAACTATTTTGAGACCTGTAGCAGGCATCAAATTGGAAATGAGCTCATTTTGTGCATAAAATTGTAAAATTTCTCAGTTTAAACATTTGTTATGTTATCTATGTTCTGTTGTGAATAAAATATTGGCTCATGTGATTTGAAAGTCTTTTAGTTTTCATTTTATTACATTTTAAAAATGCTTGTATTAATGAGTATAATACAACCTGAATTGCGTAATATTTCTATATTCTATATTAATGCGCTTCTTTCATTAAAGAACACACAAAAACACAGAGAGAGAGAGAGATCCAAGAGATTGTTCAGGAAACATTCAGGAGAAACTTTTTATCAACACTGCCCAGTGGCATTTATTAATTAAAAAGCTTTGCTACTAAATCGCTACATTTTTTTTTTACAAGTAATGAGGAGGTAACATTGCTGTTTTTGAAGTAATTAAACTCACAGTTTCATTGCTAGTAGAGAGAGATGCTGAACAGACGCAGGTAGTTCACACACACTCCTTTTGATAATTAATTCAAATAAATGCTATTATTCATTCATTCAAATAAATGTAATTGTACTGCACTACTTTATCTCTTTATGTCTAATTTAAAGTGGGCAGAATGCTAGATCTAACGAGCAGCAAGTGATGAAAATAACTGTCATTTTACCCTTCCAGTCAATTATTGCACTGCAAACATCAATAACAGTTTTAACTTATCAATGCTAGCAAATGACCATGGTATAATCAGGATAAACCACGGCTAGCTGTGCATTAAATGATGTGAATGCACTTCACATTGCATCAAGTCGTTCTTTGTCTCCACATCATGCTTAATTCACAGATAGCCATTTCCTGTTTACACATGCAACAACATAAAAATATTGGTTGATGGAGTAAATACACCAAATTATACAGTAATTTGACTTCTAAAAAAAACATGACAAGACGCAGCGAGAACAATAAAACAAAGTAATTTTGTATGCCAATGTTATCTTTTATTGCACAACAAGTCAATATTTGTAAGGAACGCTTCAACAACATCGTCACTGATGTATCAGATTACTGAAAAGGGGTAATATTTATTAGCAGGAGACTTTGCGTATTGCAGTCATAGACATCAGCTGGCATATCCCCATTAGTTTTCATAGTTTCACTTTAAATGTACTTCTCCTCTATAAATATTTAGCATTTACCGAAAATGTATTTTAATACTGGACTTTTTTTTTCTTTTTTTTTGCCTCTTGCAGTACATTGGATAATTTATTATTTATTTATTTTCCTTCCCTTTTAATATATATATATATATATATATATATATATATATATATATATATATATATATATATATATATATATATATATATATATTTGGCATTTCAATGTTTAAACAATTGAAAAATATATTTCATTAAGCTGTGCTGTCTCCAGCATGTTTAGCCATCTATCTGAAATCAATTTTGGTCAGAAACTAATTTTTGCTGAATGGGATAATATATCACGTATTATGAATGACTGTATTTACAGATACACTGCTGCCATTAGCGGTTCAACAGGCGCTGTATTTTGATGAGAGGTCGGATTTGGCACGACACCACCACAGGTCATAAACGACAAGCAGATTATGATGTTGCGCTTCTGCAGGAGGTCTCATGAGCTGCTATTTTGTTTTCTCCCTCCAGTCCTGTTGAGTAAACACAGTGAAACAGGCTGGAACTATGGGCAGTTATTAGAACAAAGCTGTCGCAGCCCTCTGAATGACGTAAGCAGCGTTTGGAGTTGGAACCATTATGGTTTAATACTAAGAGGGATGGGTCTGCTGCAGGAATGATTCTGGCACATGGAGTGACGAAGTGGGTGCCAGGGACTCATCATGCTGCCAATTGGACCAAAACCGCTCTAGCCCAGTGCACCTCGTGTGACCTTCAAAGGGGACGGCTGACTAATATCTGCACAATGGAGTGAGTGAGAGTACATTCAGAGGAGGGAATCACACATAAACAGTGCAAACAGTGATTAAAGCTCAGGGCCATGCAGAGAACACGCATTCTTACGCAAAAATACAACACATTATCAGCAGGAGTACAGCAACAAAGCCAGACCAGACTCATCGCTTACAGAACAGAATCATGGTTTTACCATAAAAATATACCATGCAAAAAGTGATACTTATACATGCTTTTCTTTGAAGTTACGATTGCACAATTAATTATTCATCAAAATACAATCCGAATTGCTATATGGCAAAAGGCTGTGATTTAATTAAATAAATATTTTAAATATTCTAAATTTATATATATATTAGGGATGCACCAATATGAAAATTTTGGCTGATACAGATAACCGATCATTCTTTATATCTGAAAGCCAATAACCAACATATTGGCCGATAATTCTAAATCCAAATTTTTATATAATTTTTGAGAGCCTGATTATTTAGACAAAAATGTCACCATTAAAAGCCATGTCCCAAGCACACAATTATAATGTTCTCGTTTTAATATTATATAGCCTATATGACAGACTTGCGATGCACATGTTGCACTTAACTGTATTTTCTTTTTTTGAAGAGATTTCAATCATATTTCAAGCAATTCAAAACCATCATGGTGGACAGTGTGCATCTGAAGTGTCTCAGCTGAAGGAAATAATCCATTATTTGTCGTATTTAATACATCGAGCAAATTTTCTTAATGGGCCAATAACGATAACATTAAAAATGAACATTTATCGACCGATACAATATTTTGTGCATTCCATATATTGCATATATATATATATATTAGGGATGCTAAATATGTAAATATATAATATTCTTATTTCTTATATTAGGGATATGTTAGGGATGCATGATATATCGGTCGATATATCGAAAATTATATATTTATTTAGTCCCTTATATTTATTTGAGTCACAGCCTTATCAAATTGTACCATAAAATAATTTAAAAATAAAACAAATAACTAACTAAATAGAATTGGAGAATATTTTTCACAAATATAAATCTTAATTGCAATAGTTAAAATAATCAGAATATATATTTTTTAAGCCAAATTTATGTCTGTTTGCACCAATTATATACCATGGTATGCTAAATCAGTACCATAGTATATACTGTATATTTCAAAACAGAGTGACATTAGTATCTGATACCTTGGTACCGCCCCAGAACGTTTTTGTAAGTGAGACAAATATCACTTCACTTTCCATACAGCCTTTAAAGCCGAAAAGAATAACAGGCAGAGGACACAGCAGCATTAGTCACATCAGAGCTTTCGCTAGGTTTGGGTCAGCAGAAATAGACACAAATCCGGATCCATTTAGTCCACACCAGCCTAATCTGACGTTTCATTGAACCATGTTTAATTGGATGGCTTGTATGGGAAACGACAGCGGATAGAAAGAGAGACACACGGTACTAAAGACAGAGTGAGACAGCTTTGAGAAGTCACGGCGCTAAGGATGTATATGCGCTATCAAAGTCAGTTTGTTTAAACACTTTTTGATGCTGCGTTAACACTCTGACAAAGCTGGAAGCTCCCGCATTAATATTCACACAAAAACCGTCATCTGGCTTTACATATAAAATCACGTCTCTGAACAGAACTGGGTCCACATTACACAAAAACAAGGCTTTGCTGCTGTTCTCCCATCTGACAGCACTTTAAAAATAGCTTTCAAATAGTCTAAATTGTCTAAATTTTTACAACTAGTTCATTTTAATGTATAATATGATGTTGAATCTATTTACTTTCCTGGTCTTATTGCGGTGTATGTTATTCCAAGTGAAAACTCTTAAATCTTGCATAAAAATGGCTATTGATTCATGTTAACTAATAGCCAAATATCTGTTGTTTTAGGCAACTGTTGTAGGTCAAATTAGCTATAATCTTTCTGATGGCAGTTAACAGTAATATGGAAAGTTGAGCAACTTGACCTTCAGTTTTTATTTTCTGGTTTTCAAGAAAGTTCATAATGATTCACTCCAAAATCACTTTCCATGTCTGGTGTGGACTGAATTTTTCACCAGCCCAAGCAATTCCCAATATCCTGTTGCACTCATACGTCACATTGTGGAAGTAAAATTCATTCATCAGAATAAAAATGTTGATAAATTAGTAACCCAACACTGATACTGAAAGTTTTTTTTTTTTGTCCTGTTTTCCTGTACAAATATCTAAACATTCTTAAATCAAGTTACAAATACTTAAGAAGCAAAATGACTTCAGATATTAAGTCTTGTTTACTGGAAAAAATAATCAAAATTAAGAGAGTTTATGCTGCAAACAAGAAAAAATATCTGCCAGTGGGATAAGAAAAATAATTTTGTATTCCCTGTGAATTTTGATGATTTTTTCCACCTAGAAAACAAGACTGTATCTTGTATCTTGATTTAAGAATTTTTAGACATAATTTTTAATAGAAAACGAGACAAATGCAAGAAGGTTTGTGATACAATTGTGATATTAACATCTTATTGCATTTGCTGTTTATTTGTGCAATTGTGCTCGAAATCACTAATAAGACAACCTGAAAAACAACCTGTGTGCTGAAAAGTCTCATCATCATTATATCTGCTGTGATGTCTATGATCTGCAACAGCAAAACCCCCAGAACATCTTACCAGAGCTGTGAGAAAGCAAAGTCTGGCTTTTGGTAGATCCAAAACAACTTCTCACTCAGTGTCCTGTACACAGACATGCAGCTCAGGGTTCCAGACAAACAGAAATGTGCAAGTCGTGTTTCCTCACATGAGGAGGTTATGCTGGGTTATTGGTTTCACTAACACTAATTAGCAGCTACTGTACATATATTGCAAGGTTAAAAGGATTAATTCACCCAAAAATAAAAATGCTGTCTATTTAGTCTCCCTTATGGCATTCCAAATCTGTATACTGTTGTTTTTTTCCCATCGAGCACAAAAGGAGAAACTTTGAAGAATCTTCACGCAGCTTATTCATACAACGGCAGTTCATAGATCGATGTCTGTCAAGCTTCAAAAAAAAGTGGTTCATTCACTCATAAATAACAACCTAAATTAAAATCTGTGTGACTTTAGAAGACATGAAATCTGTACAAAATGATTTTCTTATGTATATTTTTGTCTTGTTCTCCATTACAAACATCAAAAAATTCTTAAATCAAGATCATTTCACTTGAGAAGTAAAGTCTTGTTCAAAATTTAAAAATCTAAAGTGAGTTTATATTTAAATTAACGTCAGCGGGGTAAGAATTAAAGGGTTAGTTCACCCAAAAATGAAAATTCTGTCATTAATTACTCACTCTCAAGTCGCTCCACACCCGTAAAACCTTCGTTCACCTTCGTTCATCCGATGGCTTGTGAGGCCTGCATTGAGAGCAAGTTAATTAACAAATGCCCAGAAATGTACTAAGAATATATTTAAATCAGTTCATGTGACTACAGTGGTTCAACCTTAATGTTATGAAGCGTCGAGAATACTTTTTGTGCGGCAAAAAAACTAAATAACGACTTTTGGCAGTTTGATATACGCTCCAAACCACTGATTCGAAACAAAAGATTTGTAAAGCTTCATGAAGCAGTGTTTTGAAATCGCTCATCACTAGATATTGCCATAAAGTCGTTATGTTGGGGTTTTTTTTGGCATACAAAAAGTTGTCGCTTCAAAACATTAAGGTTGAACCACTGTAGTCACATGAACTGTTTTAAATATATCTTTACTAGCTTTCTGGGCATTTGAAAGTGTAAATTAACTTGCTCTCAATGCAGGCCATAGGATTTTAATTTGTGTTCTGAAAATGAACAAAGGTCTTATGGGTGTGGAACGACGTGAGGTAATTAATGACAGAATTTTCATTTTTGGGTGAACTAAAACTTTAAGTTTAGTTTTCTAACCTATTGGCAGATATTCATTCTTGTTTTAAGCATAAACTCACTTCATTTTGATTCTATTTTTTCTTAGAAAAAAACAAGACTTAAAATTGATTTAAGAATGTGCAGATATTTGTACTGGAAACAAGACAAAATACTGAGTAAGAATTTTTTTTTTTTTTTTTTTGCATGTTTTTATGTTTTTTTTATTATTTATTTGGAGTTTGATAAACTTGGTCATGATGAACTTTGTACAGAAAAGAGCTGCATGAAGGTGCTTTAAAACAATTTTTGGGTGAACATTCCCTTCATAAAAAAGAAAAGACACATAAACTTTGCATTTTGTCTTTCGTAGAGCCACATACGACTAAAAATAGACTATTTGGAAACTAGATATACTAGGCACTAGGTATTTACAGTACATTGTGCATTGGGGCACATTGTCAAAACAGAAAATAAACAGACAGACAGAGAGAGAGAGAAAAAAAAACACTTCTCATAACAGAAACATAAAGTACCCTGATTTACATTTGATGCCGGGAAATATGGAGGAATGTTCAGTCAATCTGTTCGCCTGTCCTTCAAGCGCTTGCAGGGAAGATTGCCTCGCTCACATCTGCCAGCCTTTCCGCGCTGGAAAAGCAGAATAAAACTGTCACATTTTCCACACAGATGACTTAACAGCAGTGGCAGACGAGGCCTGTGGTGAGCGTGAACGGGTACAATATGAGTCTGCTGTAGAGCGACGCTAAAATACTCATATTTGGCTGCGATCTCCATTCAAACAATCAGACAGCAGCTTAATTAGGGCTAAAACCGTTACATATGCAAGTGTGTGTACATATGTAAATAAAACGGTCCAGTTATTCATGTACATTCACTGCCATACCCTTCCTTATCAACCAACGGTTGTGGATGTTGCATTTGATACAAATAAAAACACAGTTTGTGTCCTTGGGCAAAAGAACATAAAGCCCTAGCAGAACTGAAAGGTTTATTCGCAGGAAATTGAACAGCACTAAATGTGCCTACTGGGAAACCAAATAAGAGAGATTACATTGCAAACCTGTGATAAAGTTTCATTGAGCCTTTTGGTCGACGGACTGTCACTTCCTAGCTTCCTTTCTCAGATTAATATCATCAGACTCTTATGTTACAGAAGATGTGTGTGGAGGTTCAGTTAACTGGCTTTATTGGGGATTTTTAGGTCTGATTGAAATTATGCTTTTACACCGTGTCTACACCAGACGCGAGCGCTGCGTAGCTACATTTCAAAACCAAATAACTGTCATTATAATCAACAGAGCTGTTTACAATGGCAGCAATGTCTTCAGTTGACAAATGCCCTTTTTACTATTTCTAGCATGCTGCACAGAGCATTTATTTCTGTCTGAAATAATGTTTTTAATGAACTCTTTCTCAGCCAATGACAATTTTTCAGCAATCCAATATGGTAGGGGGCGCTATTACACATTTTCTGAAAGAGTACAGAATCTCCAGATCAAAACACAGGAGAAGAAGAAGCAGAAACAATTGATGGAAGCATTGCTTATGCACATGTAAAATAATGCAATAATCAAACATTAACAGCATATAAATCCAAACTGCCAAACGTTACTGAACGAAATGTTGTCCCAGGGCGAGAGAAAGGACTGTGAAGCTTGTTGTGGTGGTGTTGGTGGAAGAAATCATTGTTCTGAATCCCATCCGGACAGACTCTTTGACAAAAACGAATTTTTCTCAGCTTTTTGTTCAAAATGTTGCTTTTTTTAATAACACTTACCAAAAGTAATGTAACTCATTACTTTCCATGCAAAGTAACTAAGTAAAGCAATTAGTTACTTTTTTTAGGGACATTGTAATGATTACTTTAAATAATGATTACTGCAATATTGTACTGATTACTTTAAAAAGTAACTTTCCCCAACTCTGTTCAAACAACAAAATATTCTGGAGGCCAAAGTTTTGTGAAAATGATCAAAAATGCTGGCAGTGGCTGGCGACTTTTTTTTTTTTTTTTAAATGCCGGCGGGGGAAGCATTATTTTTTCCTGTTGCTCAAACAGTAACAGCATGGTGCTGCAACACCAAGGTTATGGGTTCGGTTCTCAGTGAATGCATGAACTGAGCAAATGCAATGCAAGCTGCTTTGAAGGGGAATAAAACATCTGCCAAATGCATAAAAGTAAAGTCAGTTCATGTATTTAATTGTTTGACAATTACATCAAAGCCAGTTTGTGATATTTCTGTTATCTTGTCATTTAATTTATATGCGTTTCCAGTGTAGACACGGTGTTGTGCTGCATTTACACTGCAAAGCCTAATGCACAGATCCAAAATGCTGGCATTCACTTAAAGGAATAGTTCATATCGCTTCAAACCCTTTAGGCTTTCATTCATCTCTGGAACACAAAGTTCTTGTTACTTCATTGAAGGTCTATTCACCAACACTCTGATGCTTCAAAATATTTGATGTGTACGAATATTAAATCTATTCGTCTTATAAAGTGATCAGTTCTCTTCAGAAGACTTAGATTAAACCGCTCGATTCATATGGATTTCTTTTATAAACTTTTTGAGTAGAGGGATAAAAATCTCTCTTCATTTGTGTTCCAAAGATGAATGAAAGGCTTACAGGTTTGGAATGACATGAGGGGTGAGTAAATGATAATAGAATTTTCATTTTTGGGTGAACTAACCCTTTAATACTCAACAGGTGTTGCAGAAATTCCAATGCACTCACTAACTAAGCAAGTGATTATTTTAGACCATTGGATACAAGTGTTTAGATTTCGACCAGATGACCAAACACATCAGATATATAATCGATCCAGAACCACATTTAAAGCGACCCAGATCAGATGTAGAAAATATGATCTGCTCTGTGCATGTATGCAACATGATCTGATCTGTGCATATCAGTGAGACAAAATCAGAATTGGTTTTTTAGTGTAAATGCAGGCATGCAAAAGTTAATAGATAGTAATCAATTGTTGTTTCGGGGAATCTTGTTGATGATAAACGTTTGTTTGCTGGTTTTGTTTCAATTGTTTAAGCTGCCTGTTTCGATCTCAAAAATCATTTAGTACATCCTGGGAATGTGGTGATACCTGTCCTATAGAGGGCGATAAAGGGACACAGTGTGCTTTGTGTTACGGTAATCCACATATGGACCACCGTCAGAGAAACAAGACTTAGAAAAATAAAAGAATTTGAGACGTTTCTGGTTAGAGTAATTAGGACGTGACCGCTACAAACAATCAGCAAATACACACAATTTCCATTTTGCATGAATTATCACTGATCTATTTACATGGCAGTTGTTAATATTCAGGTCACATCATTAATGCCATTCGACATACATTCAAAACCCATTATGCACCAATCTCATTTTTGTTTTTCTAAAATCTTTTTTTTTTTTTTTTTCAAGGTTACTGCCCGGGTTTGCACATAAAATAATTTACAGCGTCATATTTACAATTTCAAAGTTCAAGTGAGAAAAATCTGCAGCAATTGACAATAAAACGAACACAACTACATTCTTGTAGAGTTCATAAATCAACCCAATAGTTTACATCTATTCAATCAACGAATTAACTATTCAGCCAGCGCTCACAGGCCTGCAAACTGAGCCCACACATGAACTTTGTATTATGTTTACAGGCCATTAATATGCAGCATGTTTTAAATACTCAGTCATTTGTGCAAATCAGAATCTATTTTTGCGACAATAGGAGAACACGCAATGTTATAAAATGCCACTGTTAAACTGTATAATATAAATGAATAGATATAGAAGATATTATATTTTTACAATAATATCACATTATATAGATAATACTCTTTTTTTATTATTTTATATTATATTAGTATTACGATTTCTTACGTTTTACCAACCTTTCTGACCTTTTCTGACTTTCAAAATTGTGACTTTTTTTATTTTATTGTGACTGTAGTGCTTCCCAGCAATAATAAATAAATAAACAAAGACCATAAAACCCGTTTTCATCACTGAAACGCACAACTGCGTAGACCCTTACAAACATAAAGTGACAAATTACATGTACTGCTGGACTTTAGAAAACAAAGACAAACTTTATAACATATTGCGAAAGCTGCACAACCTTATCCAGTGCCTTAAAAGATGAGGTTTCAAACATTCTCTGAATGACGCTGATTAAATTGCTTATGCCGCGATATGAAGCTTTCATATAAAAGGCAGGGCAAGGATATTGCAGAATTATATTGCATGTACAGATCAACATGGATCACAGAAAACAGCATGATTATTTTGGTTTGCCTGCTAATTTAAACAAGTTCTGCAAAAGACCCATTGCATTCAAGTCTCAACTCTCAGTGCAACCCCGATGCAGTGAAGTATTGCCTTTATCGACACGCCTGACGAAACGACGTAAAAATGCAAGCATCACACTCCCGTTCGATAAAACACAATAATAAGCATATGTGCACAAATACACACGCACGCGCACAAACAGACCATGTATATGGCTTCTAAACTCGGAATCAAGGCAGTTAAATAGAGGATGTTTCCATTTGACTTGTTTTTCTCAGTTGACACAGACACAACCAAAACTTGTGTTCAAGCTCAACTTTGGTTTTCGAGTAAATACAATTTGTGTGTTTTCTATTATAACTTGTTTGTTTTTTTTCCCTTTTTAACCTCCTTATTTACATTAAGATATAAGATCGACCAGCGGTCCATTACACGTTTTTTCATTGATATTTTACAACAAAGTGAAAGACAGTTAATTAGATTGCTACAAGTACAGCTTATACAGAAAGAATGGAGACGTTCCAAAACGCGTTCACAAAGCATCATTGTCATCTCTTGCAAGTCCCTGATTTTCTAGTCGCCCGATTGCATTGTAGGAACTCTATGGAAAACACCATGTAACACACGACAGGATTTCTCCCTTTCACTCGGGACGATAAAGACAAATATATTAAGAGCATCAGAAGCTGTACAGGGGCGGCACTAGCTACACTAGCGGGTGGAGTCGAGGCATCCGACCTCGTGACTCTAGCGGAGACGTTAAATCTAGTAGTGGAAAAGGTGCGGTCACATTAGTGATATTTCAGTGAAATGTCATGAACTTTTTTGTTGGTCAGTATGGTGAATTCAAGTGGCCCACTTGAAAATTAGTCAAATCTGCATGGGGATTCCTATTGGAATGAGTCAATATGCTCCCACCCACCAGCTAAGATCATTAAAAGAGTGACGCCTCATTGTTCCTTAACTCTTTCCAGAACCTTCACCCTCTCTGTTCCTCTCCGGTGGAAAGAGCTGCCAACCTAAACTCGAACTGCTGAGACTACCATCTTTCAATAAGCAGCTGAAGACGCACATCTTCTGCAATCACTTAACCACCCCACACCCTCAAACCAATGCACTTCTCTTCTCTGCATTTCTCCTCTTCTCTAGCTTGTCAAATAAACCTGGTATTGTATATTACGAACACTGACGAATTGCTTTAGTTTCTTCGCTTTGGACAAAAGCATCTGCTAAATGCATAAATGTAAATTTCGCCCTTGAAATTTCATGAGAAATGGTAAATGTGACCGCACCTTAAGTCTGTCTTATCGCCCTCCCTTTGGTTCCTATGAAAAGCCATCCTACGAGCGCGGTACTCGAGCAAAAATAACGAACTTTGACTCACAAAAAGTATTGCAAACAGTCTCAGAGTTCTCGTCAGAGGTTGGACGAGAGCCGGGATCTGGCTGTGAAGTCCGTCTCGGGAAGGCTGACTATGGAATCTTTCTTGCGTATAGCCGAGTCCGGTCCCGTTACGCCAGACGGAGTGCCCGTAGGGGGCGGCGTGGACGGGTAATTCCCAGCCGCGGCTGCGGACGCCTGGTGTGGCAGTGCCATTCTCTGAGGCAATGCGCTACGGACACCGGAAGGCCCCGGGACGGCAGGATGGGGAGCTTGAGGTGGACCGATCGATGTTGAGGAAACGCGGGTCGATGGCGGCGGGCTGGGCGCGACGGGCGGAGCGCCATCTTGTGGCAGGGAGGGTTGCGAAGCAGACAGGGCTCTGTCGTCCTGGGTCAAGCTGCCCGTTTGGTGCAATGGTTGGGATCCCTTTGGCCGTGTGGGACTGGGAACATGCTGCTGGATGAGCGACAATTGAGATCCGGAGCGCGCACCCATCGGGCCACTCCCGTACTGGAAAGTTCGTCCACCTGCCGCTGCTAGCGGACTTTGCACCGGCGGACTGGCCATAGCCACAGCGGCGAACGCTCCAAGCGGCGGCAGAGACTGCTGAGGAGAAACCGAAACCGGGCTGGCAAGGCTTTGCACCACCTGGAACCGTCGGACCATCCTGGGCGACTGCATGGTGCTCGGACCCACCATAGGGCCACCGAACTGCGGACAGAAGCTCATCGCTACTGCTTGCTGTAGAGTAGCGATGGCAGAGCTGCCCTGCGATTGGCCAGGCGGAGCAAACATCCCGCCAGGGATGGAGGGCGTCATGGACATGGCACGTGGACGCTGCAGATCGATCAGCTTCACCATCTCTCGGTCGTACTTCACGATCTCTTGGATCATCTCGTTCTCACGGTTGTTTAAGGTTCCGGAGTTTAAGTCGTGCTGCACTTTGTTCATTAGGATGGAATTCTTTTTTCCTGTAATGAAAGATGAACATTTTGTAGTACTGTATTATGAAAATGATATATTGTTCAGCTACATGTAATTGTTTTGATAGTATTTCATTTTTGTAGATTTGGAATATATTTCAATAAAGGGTTTCTGAACCACACATTGACAGCAACGTCACTGGACCTTTTGGCGTCCAGAAAGGTAGTAAAAACATGGTTAAAATAGTCCATGTGACTGCAGTGATTCAACCTTAATGTTATGAAGCGACAAGAATACTTTTTGTGCACAAAAACAACAAAAATAATGACTTTATTCAACAGTTTGAACCATTGTTATACGTAGTTGACGTTGTTTCCTTGTTTACATCTGAATGGCGACTCAGTATTGCCCAAATTGGAACACATGAGCGCCACGATGCATGCATGTGCTGCGGATGCAGGAGCTGGCCAATAATGAGTCGGCGCTCGAACGTAAACAAGGAAAATTGATGAATAAAGTTGTAATTTTTGTTTAGTTTTTGCACACAAAAAGTATTCTCGTCGCTTCATAACATTAAGGTTGAACCACTGTGTCACGATGACTTTTTTAACAATGATTTTACTACCTTTCTGGACCTCAAAATGTGCAGTGACATTGCTTGTCTATGTGGATTTCATCAAAAAATATCTCAATTTGCAACTCATGTATGGCTGTTACCGGAAGCCAGTTATTATAGTTTATAAAGTTATAAATATGGATATTTTTCATTCAAAAAACACATTGCTTCGCTTCAGAAGGCCTTTATTAACCCGCTGGAGCCGTATGGATTACTTTTATGATGGATGGATGCTTTTTTGGGCTTCAAAATTCAAATTACTATTCACTTCCATTATAAAGCATGGAAGATCCAGGGTTTTTTTTTAATATAACTTTTTAATGAACTAACCCTTTAAGTATTATTCTTTCAAAGTATATTATTTAATTAATAAGTACTCTTTTTAAAATATGCTAAAGTATACTTCTTTTTCACAAGGGTATCCCTAAATCAACCTAATTATAGAGCTTTCTTAAGACAGACTTCTTCTTTCTGCTTTTAAACCCTCCAGAACATTTACATTAGAAGTCAATGAGACAAGGGCCTTTTTTTCAGTTTTCAGTTTTCAGTTTTCAGTTCTTTTTAAGACCAGCATTATTGACGTCAATAATATGTGATAATCGACACAGATGCTGCCCATGAAGCTTAAGCTGTATTTAACCCTGGATAATCCTTTAAGGCGTTAAAATGTTCACTTTATTGTTCTTTGAGAAACTTCAGAAGGAGTTTCTGGTTTCGCTTACCCAAGCGGTCCAGTCGGTCGATGGCCACGGTCTCAAAGGCCCTTCTCATCATGGGATACTCCTCCAATACCTCATTAAAATTGTCCACGGAGAGAGAATACAGGCGACAGTAGGTCTCCGCTCGTACGCTCGCCGTACGACGACCCCGCGTCAGCAGACAGATCTCTGACAGGGAGGAAAATGGTCAAACTTACACACATTGAAGGTTTAAGGACATCAGTTCCTGAATAATTTTAAAAACATCTTGAGATTGCCGTTCATCAGGAGAAAGGAACTTTATGACCTTTTCTAGATGGCAAGTGTTTTTAAATTGCTCAAAAACTGAAACCCTGAAGAGTCCTTCATTTAACAAGGAGTGAATTTAAATATCTGCCTGCAGAAAGTAATTAAACTTTATCAGACTTCATTCAAAAGTATGTGATTTGAATTCTTATTACAAAGTGGTGAATAAATTCTTGCTTTGTTGAGCTCTTATGTCTTAAAAATGAAGTGTGTAATTATTTTAGTGCTAAAATACTTTCCCGTTTCCCATTTTATAATAATTTAGTTTGAATTTCTTCTGTGGACACCGAATAATATATTTTGAAGAACAATTATGGTCCAAACAAATAAATAAATAAATCAATAAAAATAAGGACGAAAGTTGGGCACAACCTCTACAATTTTTGGATTCAATAAAATTTGGTCTTTTAAAAAATAAAAGTGTCTTCTGCTCACTAAAGCTGCATTTATTCAGTCAAAAATACAGTAATATTGTGAAATATTATTACAATTTAAAATAAATAAAATATTAAAAAATATTAAAATATTAAGCAGTTTACAATTATTAATTATTATGAACTGTTTTTAAATTCAAATTGATAATGATAAGTACCATTATTAATAATTGAGCACCAATAATAATTTATAATAAATGAACATCAAATCAGCATATTGATTTCTGAAGGATCATGTGACACTGAAGACTGGAGTAATGATGCTGAAAATTCAGCTTAATATCACAGAAATAAATTACATTTTTAAATATATTCAAATAGAAAACATGTATTTGAAATAGTAATAATATTTCACAATTTTACAGTTTTTACTGTATTTTTGATCAAATAAATGCAGCCTTGCAAAAACATTAAAAAACCTAGTGTATATACATCATACAGCTCATCATATTTTCATTGTTTCATGGTGAATGCTCAAGGTTATTTCGTGTCTATATTTAGAAGATCACACACACACATGTTCTCTGGCATTAAATTTAGCTCACAATATTGGAACACAACTATGAAAAATCTAGTTCTTCAGGATGGTAGAGAAATAACCCATAAGCCTCAGAAGATAATAAACATCATTCATTGTACATGTTGTGCGTCATTTTGTGCATTAAATCCTGACCCATCCATCAGGGTCCTCTGTGTGTTCGGTCCATTTCCCTGTCTGCTCACCAAATCAATCCAGAAAATCCAATACACAACCTTGGAAATCTTAGTTCACTTTAGAGAACTTTGTCATCATCCCGAACTGGGGATATTCATCAAACCAAGAGGCAGTAAATTAAAGCTACAATCACATAAAGTACCGACATAAAGGTGAACACACACACACCGGTGCAAACACAAACACTCTTGTAGACACGAAACCTCATTTGCATCTAATTTGTTCCTTCATTTGTTTAAAATCCACTCACACATACCAAAAAAAAAAAAAAAAAAAAGCCACTACAGGCCATAAAGACAAATCTCCTACAACAATGAGATTAAATGGAGAGGAAAGTGAGACTTTGTGAGACATGTTTCTCTGTAGAAAAAGATTAAAAATAAAAAAGTGTGCAATCAAAAGATGATTCTCATTAAATTTGTAGAAGAGCAAATGATCTGAGGTGCTATTCATATCCAATATATATCTCTATAATTTCTATTACACATAAACACGTATTTCATATACATAGCATTACATAGAATCAAAACAAAACTGTCAAGAAAGTTCTGGGTCATTAAAACAACTAAACTATTAAATTAAAAACTATATTTATGATTAGCATTATTACATTAACTTATTATTATAGTATACTATAGCCTAGTATTTGTTGTTTATTTATACTAATATAAATTTGAAAATGTTTAAAATGCTTTGCCAATATATGGAAATGAGCATTTAGAGGGAAATGTGCTTACTTGTCAAAACACAATAATCTTGTATATTTTATTCAAAATAAAATTGTTTTTAATTGATTATGAGGTGAAATTTCACATCCATTTGATAGCTCTACGCTGCATGTTAACAAATGTCTCAATTGTGTCCTTTTTTCCCCAAAATAAATTTGATGAGAAATATCAACAAGTCTGATACTTAAATGAAACAGGAATGATATTTAAGTCTGAGCTACGAAAAGAGCAATACAGTTTTCCTCTGGGTAAAACTGAGACTGATCCTACTACACAATGCCCACAGGATTAGACGGCTTCTCTCTTTTCTTTCTTTATCTCAGGCTACACAAGACATCGGTTTGTCTTTGACCTTTCCAAGGTCACGCGCCGAGAGCCTCTTCCAAACCCTCCTGCCCTCTGCAGCTAAAAACAGCTGACTCATCCGGATTTAAGGCTGCAGAAGGATCGTGTTCCACTCCTCAGCAGAGCACATCACATCTCACCACACACACTTAGGGTTCACCGGGGCTCTGCTCAGAACCATGACAATTCAATGGACTTCTGCTGCAGTTCTGTTTCACAGAGGATTCAGAGACTTGTGGGACTTCAAGAGGACCTATTATGCTGGTTTATATTTTTAACGTTCTTTAGTGTGCAATAGAGCTGCATGATTAATTGTTAAAAAAATAGTGATCTTGATTTGAACACTCACACAATCTCATTCCTAAATGACAATGATTCGGAAATGTCTATTAAACCTTTGACAAAATCACAAACGGAACATTCAAATCTGCGTTTTTGCTGAGTTTATATCTGACTTTATAACAATTCTGACTTTATAACTCGCAATTCTGACTTAATATAACACAATTCTGACTTTATAAATTCTGACTTTATAACAATTCTGACTTTATAACATGTAATTCTGACTTAATATAACACAATTCTGACTTTATAACTCCAATTCTGACTTTATAACTCGCAATTCTGACTAAATATAATACAAGTCTGACTTTATAAATTCTGACTTTATAACTCCAATTCTGACTTTATATCTCACAATTCTGACTTTATAACACGTAATTCTGACTTAATATAACACAATTCTGACTTTATAACTCGCAATTCTGACTAAATATAATACAAGTCTGACTTTATAAATTCTGACTTTATAACTCCAATTCTGACTTTATATCTCACAATTCTGACTTTATAACACGTAATTCTGACTTTATAACTCGCAATTCTGACTTTATAACTCGCAATTCTGACTTTATAACATGTAATTCTGACTTAATATAACACAATTCTGACTTTATAACATGTAATTCTGACTTAATATAACACAATTCTGACTTTATAACACGTAATTCTGACTTAATATAACACAATTCTGACTTTATAACTCGCAATTCTGACTAAATATAATACAAGTCTGACTTTATAAATTCTGACTTTATATCTCACAATTCTGACTTTATAACACGTAATTCTGACTTTATAACACAATTCTGACTTTATAACTCGCAATTCTGACTTTATAACGCGTAATTCTGACTTAATATAACACAATTCTGACTTTATAAATTCTGACTTTATAACACAATTCTGACTTTATAACTCGCAATTCTGACTTTATAACATGTAATTCTGACTTAATATAACACAATTCTGACTTTATAACATGTAATTCTGACTTAATATAACACAATTCTGACTTTATAAATTCTGACTTTATAAATTCTGACTTTATAACTCGCAATTCTGACTTTATAACGCGTAATTCTGACTTAATATAACACAATTCTGACTTTATAACACAATTCTGACTTTATAAATTCTGACTTTATAACACAATTCTGACTTTATAACTCGCAATTCTGAATTTATAACATGTAATTCTGACTTAATATAACACAATTCTGACTTTATATCTCAATTCTGACTTAATATCATGCAATTCTGACTTAATATAACACAATTCTGACTTTATATCTCAATTCTGACTTAATATCATGCAATTCTGACTTAATATAACACAATTCTGACTTTATATCTCGCAGTTCTGACTTTATAACTCACAATTCTGACTTTATATCTCACAATTCTGACTTTATATCTCGCAATTCTGACTTAATATCATACAATTCTGACTTAATATAACACAATTCTGACTTTATATCTCAATTCTGACATAATATCATGCAATTCTGACTTAATATCTCACAATTCTGACATTTTATCTCGCAATTCTGACTTTATAACACAATTCTGACTTAATATAACACAATTACGACTTTATATCACGTAATTCTGACTTTTCACGCAATTCTGACTTTATAACATGTAATTCTGACATTATAACATGTAATTCTGACTTAATATAACACAATTCTGACTTTATAACTCGCAATTCTGACTTTATAACTTGCAATTCTGATTTTATATCACACAATTCTGACTTGCAAATAACTTGCAATTTTGAGTTTATATCTGGCAATTGTGAGAAAAAAAAGTCAAAATTGTGAGATAAAAAGTCACAATTACTTTTTTTATTTTTATTTCATAGCAGAAAACCACACAATATCGTTATTTCCATGTTACAAATATTTAGATTATAACAGAAGTACTGGGATAAAACTTAATAGTTCGGATATAAACACTGATGTCTACGGTAGCGATCAAAATGGAGCAAATGACCTTTTGTAACTTGGTTCTTTAAATAACGATTATATTGATTACAGTGTTACACCAGTAGGTGGCAACAAGTGACTGTTACAAAATGTATTTGTCTTGATTCATTCATTCAAGAAATTTGTTCAGAAACGCTGATTCATCCAGTAATGAAACAAGTGAAGTATTTATGAGCATGTCATTGAATCATTCATTCAAACCATTTTTTAAAAAATAATTCATTCAAATTAATTTAAAAAGTTTATATAGACTTCAGCAATTAGCTCCTAGTAAATTACATGTTATTTTGTTTAGTTGTCTGTTCAGAATCGTGATCTCCATTTGAAACAAAAAAAAAAAATTGTGATTCTCAATTTATCTAGAATCGTGCAGCTCTAGTGTGTAATATTGATGTTTGAGCATGAAAACGCTCTGCAAAGTTCCAAAGTTCCAAAAACATTCCCTCCAGCAGGAGTGATTCTCTATATCAGTGTCACTGTTTCTGAACTCCCTGAAACGCCTCCATTGTAGTCTTCTTCTTCCGGGAACGAACACGTCACAATATTCCTCATTTAAATAATTCCCTTCCAAGGGATTCGCAGAATGATGGGGTGGGGCCTGATTGTGTTAGTTAATAGTGTTAATAGTGTTAAACTAGTGGTTATGGTAAGGGGCGGGATATTTCCCAAGCAAAATACTCAAGCGATTGAAGTGCTTGACCAATCACAACACACTGGTCCAGCCGACCAATCAGAGCACACTGTGCTTCTCAGAAGGAGGGGCTTCATAGAGACAGGAACTAAACAGTGTTACTGACAGACTGGGAAGAGAGGAGCTGCAACAATGGAGAATATCTGAAAAAATAATGTGTTTTTTGAACATTCAAGCATGAAAACCTATTCTAGTAGAGCCCGAAAACTTTGTAAAAGGTCATAATATGGCCTCTTAACAAGATAATACAGTGTCCTAACAAGAAGCAATGCAACATTTCAACAATACTGTTATAGTAATCTGTTCTTATTGGTTTTTAAATTTTGGAAGACTGTGACATTGTTACTAGTAAAACTGGCTAGAGGAAAACAAGTGCTTAAATTTAGATTTTTAAATTACAGCGACATCACTGACATCTAAATATCAATGTCAGACCAGAGCAGTAAATTTTAAGTGCCTTTAAAGTTCAATTAATTTACCATCAATATAATTACGATATGTAAAGTACTAAAATGGAAGAGGTCACATCATATCTGGCTTAAATTATTTCAAATGTTATGGGGTTCATTACGGATTTGAGCAGTTTAATTAAGTAAAGTGAAGGTTTAATTCACATCTAATTTATGAGGTTAATATGAGTGGGATTGTACCTCCGAAGTAGGAGCCGTCAGAAAGTTTCAACCCAACAGTTCCCTTGGTAATCACGTTCACGACGCCGTGCTGAATGAAGTACATCTTCTTGCCGATGGTTCCCTCACGAATGATGTAATCGGCTGGTTGGAAGACCTCGAAACGGAGCTTCGTCAGCATGGCTGTCACAAAGTTGGGTTCGGCATTGGCGAACAGGGGCATAGAGGCCACCAGCTTGCGGCAGTTGAAGTTCACGATTTCCTGACAGCAGATGGAAAGTCCGCAGGGTGAGAGAGATGCATAAATGTGTATTTCACATATACAGCATTTACATAAAACATAAGAGTGAAAAGCCTAGTATTTGCTGTACTGAATTTAATTTATGCTAATATAAGAAAATACAATTTAAAGTTATTGCATTGATATTTTTAATTTTTCAGTATACCTGAAATATTACATGTAAAATTTTTGAAAATTAATACGGTCATGAGAATTTGTAAGGTAATGTGCTTACACACACCAAAACATCCTGTATATATATATATACAGGATATTATTAAAAATAATAATATTAATAACAATAATATGCACTGAGAAAAATTATTGCCATTTTTTACTTAATTTAATTATATATATATATATATATATATATATATATAGAGAGAGAGAGAGAGAGAGAGAGAGAGAGAGAGAGAGAGAGAGAGAGAGAGTATATTTGAAGGTAATGTGCTTGTCAAATAATGTCATGTCAAATATAATGTCATTATATATATATATATATATATATATATATATATATATATATATATATATATATATATATATATATATATATATATATATATATATAAAAATATTAATTTATATTATATTATAAATTAATATAATAATAAAATTTTATATATATATATATATATATATATATATATATATATATATATATATATATATATATATATATATATATATATATTTAAGAGATAAAATTTGACATTTCTTAGTGCGATTCAGCCATAAATTATCATATCCAAACATAAAGACCTATACACAAATAGCACAATGTTTGTTAGGAGCATTATGCTCTTTAAACAGCATTAAATGTAGTGAAAGCCGAATGCCAATCACAGAGGGGATTTAGTTGTTTACTGTGACATAAATTAGTTTGGAAGCTGTTCCCTGTTCAGCATGGTATTATTGTTTCGGAAAGCTCTGAGACAACTGCAGGGTCTTCTGGGAGATTTTTCCACAGATGTTTACAGACATAGACAGACCTTTGAAAACACACAGATAACCAAGCACAAACTCACCTCTCTGAGCGGCTCGTTCAGTTCCTCTAGGATGCTTTCTTCATCAAACATCTTGCCTTGGTAACGGTGCTCATAGTAATCGTGGATTTTCTGCCGGAAATCTGCCGGAAGCTTGTGGAAGGACATGTACTGCTCCACTTGTTTGTACTGCAGAAAGAAAAAAAATAATGAGGATGTTTCTTCAGCTATGGCACTTTAATGTCACAGGGGCTGATTTTTATTAAAGATAGTAATGCACTAATGTGTAGCATCATGTCAGCAATCAGAGCATTCTTTAAACTTTAACAAAACAAAAAGTACGACTGCCAATCGTGAGACAAGCATTTCAAAGGGAAGGCACGAGTTTACAGGACAAGCAAACTGAATAAACCTCTAAAGAATATCATCCCGTGGAGTACTGAATATTAACTGACACAAGCCATGCCAAGGCAATGCTACTCAACACACACTATCATAGTCAACCCATATTCAAGAAAAAAGAGACCTGGAGAGAACAAAAGCAAAGAAAATCAATGGACAAATAACAAAGATCATCACTCGATGATCAAGCTTTCTTTGTAACCTGTGTTCTACTGTATGTTTTGCCAAGTCCAGATCACTAAACATTAATACAGACCAACATCGTCTAAAACAGAGTACTCAAAAATAATATACACCTAAATTAACATTGAAAAGCAAGAATATACAGTATATATAATATAAATGCATAAATGTCAACTGGATACTACACGAGCTACTCCCAAGAAAACAGGTCATTGGCTATGAATTATCATTTTAAATGATTGAATATGTTAATATTGACTATATCAGGACAATATCAATTGTATAGTGAAATAGACGCTAACCATTTCAATATGTATTGTGTGACAATGATCCATAGCCATTTTTACAGAAATTACAACTGTCCCTTACAGTTTTTGCTCCTAATAAAGCAGGGATATTATAGTAATCAAAAACCGTCGTGATCAAACCATAGTAATTAAAAAAAACTTTTGTTCCTAGAAATAAATGTTGACTAAAAATTAAATTAAATATAAAAAACTTAAAGTTATTTTCTTTCAACTACTTTCAACAATGCTCATTTTCATTTAGTTTAAATTGATGTAGTGAAATAAAACTTAATTAATACTTCATAATAAAAATATATAAAACTAGATATACATTAAAATAATAATAATACAAATGTAAAAAACATACAACAAAGTTACAAAACTCTAATTTAGAATTAAAATGAAAATATAAAAATAAAAACTAATTCAAATTATTAATAAAACTATAATAGTATCTCAGCGATACTGAAATCACAGTTACCAAGTAGACAACTGTCAGATAAAATATATAAAAATAGCTAAATATCATATTAAAATAGCTAAATATCATTTGATCCAAAAAAGTATTAAAAAAATTAAATTTATTCATTGGGTTGAAAATGGACAAACCCAGTGGTTGGGTTAAATGTTTGCCCAACCTGTTGGGCAGTTTTATTTAACCCAACTATTGCTTAAAATGACTGTATTGCTTGATTAAAATGAACCCAAAGTATGTTGGAAATGAACATTTATTAATATGTCCAATAAATTAACATTTATTAATAAGTTTAATAGATAATAAACAAACATTTATAAAATTGCTTATTAATAAATGTTCACCTTTTGATTATTATTGTTGCCTCTAGTAATAGTAGTCATAACTGTGTCTGATTTTTAATTTCCAACCTATTTTGGGTTCATTTTAAGCCAGACATATAGTCATTTTTAAAAAAATAGTTGGGTTAAATAAAACTACCACATTGGACACCGCAGGGTTTGTCCATTTTCAAACCAGCATTTTTTTTTTTTTTTGTGTAATTTCCACTACAGATGTTTTAGATGGTGCCGGTGTCCATTGTTAGAAAATGAAATTAATGAAACAAGTGAGAGTTTAAAGAAAAGTTTATTTTCTATGAGGCCCAAACAGGTTGTTGAAGAAACAGCAATGTCAACATAAAAAAACACTTTCTTGTTTTCCCACATTGCTCAGATCCAGGTTCACAGAGTCAGTATTTGTTCTTCAGGCAATGTACGACCCCAAATCCCACCCTCAGATCATTAGTTAAAGCTAACGAGCCAAACATCCCTCAAACTGCGTTATTTATGGAGACAGAAGGAGAACAGTAATGATGGAGTGATCTACGCAAAACAAAGAAAGCAGGTCAGACCGGAGGCATTAGCATTGCAGTCGTGTGTGTTCCCTGTTGCACGGCAGCGTCTTGCTGACGCAGGCGTTTGGATAGCACCTGTAAAGGTCCCTGAACCACTTGTGAGAGTAATTGCCTGCGTGTTGAGCTTCATAATGCTCTCATTCCAGAACTTCATATGAACATAAAAGCGGGCTGCATCTCTCAGCATCAGCGCTGGGTCAACAGTGTTCAAAGATTGTTTTTAAAAGGAGGTCACATGAAACAATTAGAATTTTCCTTGATCTTTTGAAACAGAGTTCAAAGTGCTAGATTTTAGAACTTCCAGAGACCAAAGCATCAATCACAACAGATGTTATTTAAAAGAACTTAAAGGTACAGTAGCAAAAACAGGTTCCAGCTGCATATTTCAGTGTCATTATGAGGGATTATACTGTAGTAGGGTGTCATATACGTGTTGAAAAATGTTCCTCTGTGCATCCTTTAGACTCTTTCGAAGTATACCCTTTTCCTAGCGCTTCATTGATCCAGATGCTTCACGGTGAAGATGTCAGTCACTTTACTCATTTGAAGAACCAGCAGTGTTGATCTAAGTGGTTCACTGATGGACCGATAAAGACAATTGTGTTTAATGGCCGAGTCAGGAGAAAGCAATGCGACAGAGATGGAACGATAGACCTGTGTGACGTCAAACTACACCCTTTCTCGCCTCGTTTACAGGCAAATTGAATGAAAACTGAGTCGCCGTTGATTGAACCGTTTACCGATCAGTTTGAGAGGTTACAGACAAGGACAGGTCAAGACATGCAACTGTTCTCACTGGTTGGTATGTAAATGTTGATGTTATTCATACTAACATCACCATGTCACAGGTTTAAACAAACAAATAAGAAATAATATATTTTTGATTATGACAAACCTGCTGCCAAGAATATTTTGTTCCTTTTATCGCCAGCCAAACATCTAAATGAGTTTATAAAAACATTTATATGAGATAAATGTTAATTTCCAACATACTTTGGGTTCATTTTAAGCAAGCAATACAGTAACTTTAGTTGGGTTGAATAAAACTCGCCAGCAGGTTGGGCAAACATCATCCACCAAATCCATCAGTTCTGGTGTACCTCAAGGTTCTGTCTTGGGCCCTCTTCTTTTCACTATTTTTATGTTATCAATTGGACAAATAATCAAACTCTATGGGTTTAACTTCCACTTTTATGCTAATGAGTCCATTCAGAGTTATTTTAGCACAGCTTCCACCTCAGTGTTTCATCCTCCTTCATTAACATCTTGCATCAAGGAACTCAAGCTTTGGCTGGAGGCAAAAATTTAACTCACTCATTTAACTCATCCAAAACATCCATTTTACAGTTTTTTACAGACGCCAGGACACATTTCTCAATACTTAGGTCACTTTTGCAAAACTCTTCACACAGTGAGCACAACAGAAGTCTATGTGGGCTAAACTGAGGATCAGTTATCATTGCTTTGGCACAAAATGCATTCAATGACTACATCTCTCAAATTTTATGAATTCCTTTCTCACTCAGACACAACAACTGCCAAAACTCTTTGTATGTACAGACCGATTTGCACATGCTTACATACTGTTTTCAAAACTGTTAAACTTGTGTTCAAAACAATAACATAATACAAAACTCAATAAGACAGCAATTTGCTACATTCATACAGTAATATTTTTCAGTAATGAAATATATTTTAAATCTTAAAATCAAATGCTATAAAAACAATTGAATTGTATCTGTATCAGTGGATGGTGTGTATACAAATTCTTGTATTTTGGAATTATAAAAAAAATATAAAAATAAATAAACTACATAAAATATTGACAAATTCTGCATCATGTCTGATTCATTCCAGTAACATATATTGCAGTGAATTATAAACAGAGATGTGTCCTTGTTTTACACAAGAAAACACTGTATAATGCTACATGTTGTTAGTGTTTTTTAGGTAATTGTTTTGTGGGTGACAAAGTGTGTTTGTCGGCTGTCAACCTTTGCTAGTGTTCTGAAAGAATGAGTTGATTTGAGACCTGAATTAAGTGTTTTGGTAGTTGTAGTGCATTTTGAATGTGAAATTAACTGCTTTGCCAAGATGAAAGTTGGTTAGGAGAACTGTGTGAAGAGTTTTGCAAAAGTGACCTAAGTATTGAGAAATGTGTCCTAGCGTCTGTAAAAAACTGTAATACCTCAAAACAACACTTTATCATATTCATAAAAAGGCATGGCAAGAGCCTTCTATGTATACAATGGTATTACCATGATGGTATTGATGGTATATGGTGTAATGATGGCTTTTCCGTGGTATATTTTTTAAGGTAATACTATGGTCTTATTTGTAACAGGGTTGGAACTTCATATGTTCTAGAATGCTTCTCGTGCGTATGATACGTGTGCTATTTCTGGCTGTGAGAGGATGGTCCCCGTCCTGTCACTGCAGAGGAACAGAAGCAGGCGGACAGCAGCAGTCACATACACTCAGTGCACCGCTGCAGATCTGGAGCATGTCTAACAGAAAGCCTGTTTATAAATGCACACACTGCACAGAGAGACACAGAGAAAAGAAGAGAAGAGAAGAGAAGAGAAGAGAAGAGAAGAGAAGAGAAGAGAAGAGAAGAGAAGAGAAGAGAAGAGAAGAGAAGAGAAGAGAAGAGAAGAGAAGAGAAGAGAAGAGAAGAGAAGAGAAGAGAAGAGAAGAGAAGGGAAGAGAAGGTTCTATAGAATCTTAAAGGGTTCTGTGAGGCACTTCATATAAAGAAAATGGTTCTTTCAAATTGAGTCAAGAATGCTAGGGTTCTATTTAGAATCCCACTGAATCTTTATATGTAAGAGTGAGTTTAATCAGGTGATTCCTCATCATGAGTCTGGAACATCAATGGACTAACCCTCGAAAAAAGGACTCACGTTAAAGGCCCATTGATGCTTTATCACTGATGAAGAGTGGGTGTGAATTTAACTGTAAAAAATTGGTGTAGGATTGCTATTAGAATCATAACAGCAGTTAAAGCCATGAAAACAATGATATTCACACTTCTCAAGAATGATGTTATGCAGAACTAAAGTAATATGGAATCCTGCTCTCATTTTCTAACCATTTCTTTCTTTCTATACTATATAGCTATATATAACTGAATTCATACCATAGACCTATACTGCTTTACATTTATAGTTAAAGTTAGTTATAAATGACTACATTTATGCATTTTACAGAATGTTTTATCCAAAAATGACTTGCATTGCATTCAAAGTGTACATTTTATCACTTCAAAAGTTTGGGGTCAGTAAGATGTTTTTTGTTTTTTAAAAGAAATTAATTTAATTAAAGAAGAATGCATTAAATTTGATCAAAAGTGATGGTAAAGACAATTAAAGTGTTACAAAAGATTACTATTTCAAATAAATGCTTTTCTTTTGAACTTTTTATTTAACAAAGAATCCTGAAAATCCTGTTTTCTAAAAAATATGAAACAGCACAACTGTTTTCCCCACTGAATAAGAAATGTTTCTTGAATAGCAAATCAGCATATTAGAGTGATTTCTGAAGGAACATGTGACAATGAATTTTATTTCATATATTTATTTTTTGCAGAACTGCTTTATAGATGAACTCATTTAATAATTAATGATCTTTGCAAAGGAACTGATTCAACACTGAACTGACTTGAGCTGAACAACAGCCGAAATGCATAATTTTTATAACTGTAAAGCTGCTTTGAAACAATCTATAAAGCGCTATATATATATATATATATATATATATATATATATATATATATATATATATATATATATATATATATATATATATATATATATATATATAATTCAGCTTTGATCACAGGAATAAAGGAATAAATCACAATTTATAACATATTCACATAGAAGAAAGTTTAAATTATAATAATATTTCACAGTTTTACTGTTTTTATTGTAATGTTGATCAAATAAATGCAGCCTTGATGAGAATAAGAATTAAAAAAAAACAAAAAACATTCACAAATCTTACTGACACCAAACCTTTGAATGGTAGTGTATACATTCACCCACACACACACTCACACTCTCAACCACAGTGTTTTAAAACAGCCTAAACTCACTAAACGACAGTATTATAACACTAGGGCCCCATATTGATTCCTGTCTAAAGATTTTCCAGTCTAGGTGAAAGCAAACAAAACCCTGGTCCCTCATTCCCTGCATCTTGTATAAATGGAAACCAGAGGGGTTTGTGTGTGTGTGTGTGTGTGTGTGTGTGTGTGTGTGTGTGTGTGTGTGTGTGTGTGTGTGTGTGTGTGTGTGTGTGTGTGTGTGTGTGTGTGTGTGTGTGTGTGTGTGTGTGTGTGTGTGTGTGTGCACTCTCCATGTTGTGAAGTCCTGGTGTCCTCTTGCTGAAAATAAAGATGAAGAAGTCTAATTTCAGGTTTGGGTCCGAGATGTATTATTCACCACTCTGATTCTAGAATAAATCACCTCATTACAGTACTAAGCACATTTCTACCTGCGGGTACATTGAGCCGAGCCAAAGCTAGCCTGCCCTCGAGCCGCTCAGAACTCAGAACTCGCACCGAAAAGTCTGTCACTGTTAATCTGTGAAAAAAGTCATGAAATTTTAAGGAACCAAAACCATCTTTCATCTTTCAAAACAGGCCCACAACATTAAGCATTATATTTCATTGTACACATGGGGTACTTTTTATCCCTGTGTGCACCAAACCAATCTTGAGTGTTTGCTGCCAAAAAGTTCTCTTTTTTTTTTCTTCTGACCATAGGACCCATCCCGTTTGAAGTTCCAGTAGTGTCAGTTACTTTTTAAACATTCTATGGTCAGATGAAACAACAAAACACTCAAGATGGGTTTGGTGCATCCAGGAATAAAAAGTACCCCATGTGTACAATGAAATATACTGCTGGATCTTTAATGTTGTGAGCCTATTTTTCTGCTGGAGGTCCTGGACATCTTGTTCAGATACATGGTATCATGGATTGTATCAAATACTAACAGATAAAAAATCAAAACCTGACCGCTTCTGCTAGAAATCTTATAATGGGCCGTGGTTGGATTGTCCATCAGGACAATGATCCAAAACAAACATCAAAACCAACATAAAAAAGTTGTAACTGAGCACAAAATGAAGCTTCTGCCATGACCATCCCAGTCCTCTGACCTGAACCCTAAAGAAAATGAGTGGAGTGAACTGAAGAGAAGAAGCACCAGCATGGAGCTGGGAATCTGAAGGATCTGGAGAGGTTCTGTATGAAGGAATTGTCTCTGATCTCTTGTCAGGTGTTCTCCAAACTCATCAGGCATTATAGAAGAAGACTCAGAGCTGTTATCTTGGCAAAAGGAGGTTGAAAAAAGTATTGAATAAAAGGGTATGATTAATTGTGAGCAATGTGTATTAGAGAAAAAACATTTCTCTCATAACGAGACCCCCCCCCCCCAATTAAAAATTCTTATTCACCAATGAACGGTTGGATTTTTGTACATTTTTAAAATAAAAGATCAAAAGGATTAACAATACAGATTTATTTTCACAGCCTTCTTTAGTCATATTTACAAAGGGTATGAATAATTTTGAGCACAACACACACACACACACATAAAAAAATATACACAGTACACAACCATAAATAATATTAATAATTTAATAATTAACAATTTTATAACATTTAATAATTTTGATATATATATATATATATATATATATATATATATATATATATATATATATATATATATATATATATATATATGTATATATATATTATATATTATATATATATATAAAATATTTTATATTTTAATATATTATTTTATATTACAAATACATTATATCTAAAAATTATCTTTCCATACTTTTCTGTAATTCACCTGCTCCATGTTATTGTAAGAACTGTGGACGAACCAGACAAATGAATCATTTAGATGATTCTTTCAAAACATAATTCTAATTCAGAATTGAGGTTCCGGCTCCGGTCCGTCTGCAGATAAAGCCAGGCTGATTACTTTTACGACACATGCTTCCTGATAGCAGAAGCGACATACCAAAGGGTCACCCAAGAAGACAGAGAGACAATCCAGACCCTTTTGTTTCCTTACTTCACAGGAGAGCCAAAGAGACTGTTGAACAAATAAATCTGCTTCAAAATTGTTCCAACAATTTTAACGGACTTATCAAACATCTTTTAACTACATACATTTTGCATTATACAAGTACTACCTGTAAACAGTTAGGCTTTAGAACACTCACAATTCATGTAAATGTGTTAACTCTTGACTGAATGATTGAAAGTATGCCTTATTTGGACTTAATTTGATTCTTTCTCCCTTTCCTATATTCTGACTTGAATGAAATCTGTTTAAAATGTATTGTATCCCATTTAACAGCAATTATGTTAAAATGGCACTCTGCTAAAGCAGAGACAGACCGGGATGTGACACTTATGTTTTATTGGGGGCAGAGGAAGGCCCTCTTGAAACAGGACAATGTCTGATTGGCCAAGACTCCTCAGAGGTGTGACAAACAACTAAGTTTAAATGATCATATTGCAAGATAGTGAATGGAGAGAAGTTGGTTAGTAAACCAACAGGGAGTTGGTTCTGTTCTGGGAAAAGAAGCCAAGACAAGTACCAAGAACAATGGAGTGACAAGAAGAACAGACAAGCCGCTCTTTCAAGCCATCCAACCTTCACTCACTTTTCTTTTCTTTACTTAATTTTCCTTTACCGCTGAAAGTCTTGTGTCCCAAGTTTCGCCGCAAAGTTCAACCAACGACTTTTGCCGCTTCAACTCCAGCGACAAAGAGACTTCCTTCGTTGTTCCACACGGACCTGATCTGGACCAATCATCGACTTGGGAAACCCCTCTCTGCACAACGAGGGAAATTCACCTTTAAGTCAATGCAAGCAAGTACCTCCAGATGAAAACTGAACTGGTGCATTTAAATGAATGATTCATGGTTCGTTCTGGTCCTTGAAATGCATTGATAGGAATTCGGTTAATCAGATATCTCTCTCTCTCTCTCTCTCTCTCTTTCAAAACTCTTTCTCATTTCCTTCTTACTGCAACGCGTATGAATGTGTGTGTGTGTGTGTGTGTGTGTGTGTGTGTGTGTGTGTGTATGTATGTGCGTGCCTTTGTGTTAGATTAGTTTGTTAGAATAAATAAAATCTCTTGTAGATTTTAAAAGGAAAGTGTCTTGTATTATGTACTTTATGATTTAATGTCTTAAACTGTGATCAAGCTATCTGCTTTAATCAGTGTTTTCACGATTGTTGGATATTTATATCCGTTACAAGAGCTTATTACGGCTCGAGCAAATGAACGCTGGACGAATCAGTTGCTCGGTCGTAATCTAAACAACTCTTTATAATTCCCTATAAATATTTCATTTGAGCTAATTTTACTTCCTAGCGTGTTTTCCCTACATTATTTTATAGTAGTCAACATTTGAAGTGGATCAAAACCTTTCATCAAAGCTGTCCTAAAACCTTCTTCTTTACTTTAATGAACTTTTTTGATCCACTTCAAATGTTGACTACTAGTATCATTGATATTATATTTTCAAATATTCAAACAGATAACAGTTATTTTAAACTGTAATAATACTTCACAATATTATGGGTTTTACTGTATTTTTGATCAAATTAATGCAGCCTTGGCAAGCAGTAGAGACTTCAAAAACATTTAATAAACCTTACTGAACTCAAATGTTTAAGTGGTAGTGTATATGTGATTTAAGATTTAGATGCTCAGTTTTGATTTTTGCACTTATAGCAGGTTAACAGAATTGTATATAGTGCTTTTCTTTTGATTTTATTATCTATGAAATAGTCAAGGCATACACTCTAAAAAATGCTGGGTTAAAATGGACAAACCCAGCAATTGGGTTGTTTTAACCCAGTGGTTGGGTTAAATGTTTGCCCAACGTGCTGGGTAGTTTTATTTAACTCAATTGTTGTATAAAAATTACTGTATTGCTTGCTTAAAATGAACCCAAAATATGCTGGAAATTAATATTTATTAATATGTTTAATAAATGAGCATTTATTAATAAGATAATGAATAATAAACAATAAACATTTATTAAATTGCTTATTAATAAATGTACACCTTTTGATTATTATTGTTGCCTCTAGTAATTATGTGTCTGATTTTTAATTTCTCACCTATTTTGGATTCATTTGAAGCCAGACATATAGTCATTTTTAATCGGGTTAAATAAAACTACCCAGCACGTTGGGCAAACATTTAACCCAACCACTGGGTTAAAACAACCCAATTGCTGGGTTTGTCCATTTTCAACCCAACTTGGGTTGTTTTTAACCAAATATTTTTTAGAGTGTACTGTGATCACAAAGTCTAAAAAGGTCTTATTTCTTCAGTGTTTTTTTTTTATTTCAGTTAACCAAAAATTTTGTTTTATGGTATTAATTTTAATTATCTCATCTATAATAACCCTGCTCTACTCTAGCTTGTTTGCTCAGCTAAATTTTAATTATTTATTTATTTATTTATTTTAACCTGCCATTGTGCATTATGAACATTGTTGGCTATATGACAAATTGTTTATGATGTTCCTCATTCGTTCAGTAACCTTAACCCTAACTCTGTCCGGGAACAGTTTCATCCTGAAGGCCAGAGATCCCCGGGAAGAACAAATCAGTCACGGAAAACAACATTGATTAAGTACTGCAGTAATTAATGAATTCTCAGTGTTTACCAACCCATATGCATGGACGACAGTCTTTGGGGAGAGACTGAAAAGAATCTGAAAGAATCACAGATGATTACGGATCCTAGGAGGTTTTGCGAGAAGACAAATTATTCCAGAAGGTTTGTAAAAAAAAAAAAAAAAAACAGAGAGAAAGAGAAGACCGAGATCTAGTGATATTTGTCATGCCTGTTCTGAGCAGCAGCGGGTGGTAAGGAAAGCTCAAAGAAACCCGAGAGATCCGCTGTGGTGTCAGTCTGCAGCAGCTGCTGACTGCAGGAGAGAGAGAGCCTGTGTTTCAATCACAGAACACAATGAATGACAATAGCAGAAGAGGCATTAAGTCTAATTGATATTCTTCTCTTGTTATTTCCTGAAAAAATATTCCAGACCACCCACGAACACTGGAGCGGCTTCACTGCGGGGATCTACAACCTGGAGTCGCATAAGCAGACTCTTAATTATCACCAGAAGTCTAATTCACATTGCAGCTTATTCTGGATAAGAACCAACCAGTTGAACAGGAACAGACCGTCTGACTGACAAACAAAGACAACAATCACAGTTTGTTTTGTTTTCACCTGCTGTTTAGGGGTTTATCTGAAATAGCTTACACCACAAAAACAGCCCGGCATGAAAAACACTCATTCAAGCTCTCACTGACTGTACAGAAAACAAAGAAGAAATAAGACTTTTTAGACACAATCCGTCTTGAGTATTCCACAGGTATGCTACTAAGTTCACAAAACAAACCTCTGATCATCTAAATCTGAAATCATATACTCAGTGCACTATCATTCAAATGTTTGGGGTCAGTAAGATTTTTGATGTTGAAATAAGTCTCTTATACTAAGGATGCTTTACAGTAATAGTGTGTAATATTATTACAATTTAAAATAATTTGAATATATTGTAAAATGTAATTTATTCCTGTGATCAAAGCTGATTACTCCAGTCTTCAGTGTCACATGATCCTTCAGAAATCATTCTAATATGATGATTTGCTGCTCAAGAAACATTTATGATTATTATCAATGTTAAAAAGGAGTTGTGCTACTTCATATTTTTCTCTCTTTAATGACTCAAAAGTCATTATTTGAAATCGAAATCTTCTGTAACATTATTAATGTCTTTTCTCTCATTATTCATCAATTTAATGTGTCAAAAAAGCTATTTGAATGGTAGTATAACCAGTGAGAGGACATAAAACATAACTGATAGATCTCTGGAGATCTGTTTGTGAGCACAAAAAATGCTTGTACCTCTGAAAATGCTTCTGCAAAACAGGTGTGTTGTTTTTTTGTTGTTGTTTTTTTCCAGATACAGCGATGATTCCAGCTCAAACTGCTATAGAAACAATGGTGATTAACAGAATATGGGAATGAGCAAACCCCGGAACGTAAATAGTGACCAATGAGGGAACAGTTTTGCTTACATGTGGCTTAACACATTTTTAACAGAACCAAGGAGAAAATGCAGCATTGTAACAATTTAGTCCCATTTTGGAACAAAGCAAACAGTGGCCAGAAACTTTAAATGCAAATGTGCTGCTGCTGCTTTACCAGCTCACGCTTCGGTTGCTCAACAACAACAAAAAAGCTGGAGAATCTCACGCAGCCAAAATGAGGATTGTCAGTAACGGTGTTCAGCCTTACATTGTTCAAACCGGAGTTGACACTGATGGAGAGACTCAGGAAGAAGTTACAACTTTTACAATGAAACTGGATGTTTCTGAATGGTTAGTGGATAAATGTATGTAGTTCCTGTGGACTTTTGTGCAGTGTTGAATTGACCCTCGTTTGTGAAGCAGTCCGGTGTAAAATGACAGCATGTCAACAACACTCTACTACAACAACTCTTCCTCTTCTCTAAAGCAGCACAACATGGCCTCGCCTCCTTTGTTGCGTGTTCTCGGGTGCAGGGGCCATTGCAACAGCACAAAGTCAGCCAATCAGATCGGAGCATCTTATTTTAAGAAAGCTATTGCCATGTTTGTGTCTCAATTGCATCAAGATAGCAGAGCAGCATCTTTCTTCAACCTGTTCCAATCTGTCCAGCTCTGTCAATCTCTTTTAATATCCAGACCACTTCCTGGCCTTCCAGATTTAGTACCCCATCAACACACTTTTATAGCAGCAATAAAAATAAGCAATGCTCACAAATGCACAAACACACACACACATACTGCCGGCACATCACTGAGCTGAATGTGAGGTAGCTCACAGCTATGACGCAAACAGCATCGTTCTATGTAACATACAGTATGTGCCATTTGAATATATGTGTCATATTTCCTCTTCCGGCACAGTGAGTGTGTTGTGCGCTTGCATGAGCACAGGGCATGCAATTTCAAAGGACTGTCTGTGTCCAAAACATGCCCGAGGCAAAGACATAACAGACAATCAATGGAGGTGTCTCTAAGAGAACTAACCCGCTGCTCTTTCATCAACCGCTGATCAAATCTCATAAGACGCTGTAGTCTGAACTTGAGGTGTCCTGAGGGATGGCAGTCATTCATATACTTCATATAACAGCGCATGTCTGCATACAATTTCCTGCTTGAGCGCAGAATCTTTTGATGTTTGATGAGTCATGTCGTTTGCGATGTTATCTTTTTTTTTTTTTTTTTAAATCACGATTCAGGTCAGGTACGAGTTTCAAGTGCAGAGTGGCACAGTCTGTTCAGTTTAAAAATGAAAATCATGCAGTTTTTATTACCTATTCGCCTATTACCCATTCACTTGGTTTGATTTCTTCTATTGTTCTGTTTATTTGTAAGTCAGTTTGGATAAAAGAGTCAGCTAAATGATTAAATGTAGATGTCATGCAGCTTGATCGTTTTCCTCTGGAACCTAAAACGAGGTACTTTGACATAAATGTTACTTAATTTGACGAACTTCACACGTTATTGAACTAAACTGATCTGCCTCTGTACTAAATTGTGCTCATTCTGAATAATGACACTGTTTTTTAGCTGAATAGAGTTTGCTGCATAACTTTGCAATATTAATACTGCTATTTTCTTGTTTATTACAGTGAAGCTGCTTTGAAACAATCTGTATTGTATAAAGTGCTATATAAATAAATGTAACTTGACCTGACATTGCAAGTTTTCTAAACATCGTACTCAACACCATAATTTGTCAGTGGTTTAATTGGGTGCAAATGTGAACCAGATGTTCAAACATTATTAAACAAAAATATGTAATGCACAGAAAGTTTAATAATGTCTAATTTTATTTAAATTTCTACCTATATTGAATAAAACTATGAATGGCTTGTATTTGCACATTAATCTGGGGTCAGAAAATGTCTGGTAGTATAGAAACAATTAAACATGACCTTTTAATAATCGCCTATTATTCACACAAATATACTGTATGGCTTTGGAAAACTTATATAGTGCACTTATATAGTTGTTGTTGTTTTTTTGTTTGTTTGTTTGTTTTTTTGAGGACGAGCAGCTAATACACTGTTCAAAGGTTTCATTCAAATTTTTTTTTTTTTTTTTAAAGAAAGTAATACTTTTATTCTGTAAGGATGTATCAAATTGATCAAAAGTGGCAGGAAATACACACATAATGTTACAAAATATTTCTATTTCAAATAATGCTGTTTTTTTTTAACATTCTATTCATCAAAGAAAGAAAAATATTAAGCACAACTCTTTCCAACATTGATAATCATAAATGTTTCCTGAGCAGCAAATCAGCATATTAGAATGATTTCTGAAGGATCATGTGACACTGAAGACTGGAGTAATGATGCTGAAAATTCAGCTTTGCACCACAGGAATAAATCAAATGTTAAAATAAATTCAAACAGAAAACACTAATTCTAAACTGTAATAATATTTCACACTATTACTGTATTTTGATCAAATAAATGCAGCAGTGTATATTTAACACCTTTGCTTTGCTTAAAGCAAGACAAAATCAAAACAACAAGACAATAAAAATGCAACATTGTTATGTGAACTGTCCCTTTAAAACTGAAGAGGTGCTTCAAGGGGAGAATTTTCCAAACTGAGAGCAGCACACAGCGTAGAGAAGCAGGTCACTCGTCCCTGACCCCTAAAGGTCTATTCCCAACCCCCTATTTTCTCTCCGCCTGTATTTCTATTTTACTCCCTCCCTCGTTCTCATCAGTTCATTACGGCACTTTCAAGGACAGAATCACAGTGAGCCACACACACACCTACATCAACTTCACGAGGACATTGGCAGGACACTAATCTGCTGCCTCATCAATTTTTGTTCGCCTAGAGAGACACTGTAATATTGTGCGCACATACACGCATATAAATCGTATACGCAACCAACGAGTCTCCAGCGTCTGTCCTCCACTTGAGGATACACACCTCAAGTTACTGGCTAAACAGAGCAGGAGGCAATCCCTCATTTTCAAAGCGACCAATCAGAGTGCTCCGTTGCCTCCGACAATCTTTCTGCATGGTAACAGATCTGATAAACGATTGGCCGAGAAGGAAGACTGAAGCCACGCCAAGTCTAATCTACTGTTACAAACACAACGCACAGAAATATGACAGCCACAACCAAGTCAGCACTGCGGTAGATAGTACATTAGCTGATGCTGTAGCTGCGGTCTCACCGGCTAATAGAGCCTGCAGTGAAAACAAACACACAGTCAGAAAGGCAACTATCTGTCGCATTAGCAGTCATTATCCAATCAACGCAACAGCATCTGAAGAGTTGCTGACTCAACGCAACAGTGACAAACAATCCGTAACAGCTGCACAAACATTAGCTGCGCAGGCTGATGGAACAATAGCGACTTTAATGAGTTTTAATGGATGGAGGAGTAACATTATGAGGTCAAGGAATAGATCCTTCGCTAATGGGAGTTTCAAATACTAATCAATCAATCACATTTATTTATATAGCACATTTATAAATAAATGAGGAGCTGCAACAGAAAAAGGCCTTGTCTCCTTTTGATTTTAGTCAAGACTTGGGAATGGTTAACTGAAATTTTTGTCTAGAGGCCTTGAGGATGTATGTTGCTGAAGAAGTTCACTAATGTAACTTGGTGCCAGCCCATTTAAGCCCTTTAAAACAAATAATAACATCTTATATTGTACTTGATCCTAAATTTGACTGGAAGCCAAAGGACGGATGCTAGTACAGGTGTTATACTTGCATATTTAGTCCAGGTTAAAAGTCTAGCAGCAGCGTTTTGAACCAACTGCAGACATGAAAGTGATGCATGAGAAACACCATAATGCAATGAATTACAATAGTCCACTCTGGATGTAATAAAAGCATGCATAACAACTTCCAATTCATTAAAAGACAAAAAAGGTTTCGATTTCACTATTTCCAATCCAAACACTAACAACAGAATTGATATGCTTATCAAATTTTAACTAGGCATCAGAAATAACTCTAAGACTTGCTTGATTATGTACCTTGGATTTAAAAAGGCCTAATTGATTAATTATATGTTTGGCTAAACACTATCACTTCAGTCTTAGATTCATTCAGGTGGAGAAAAGTGGCTGCCATCCACTCTTTAATATCATTAAAACAATCAAAGAGAGACTGTGAGGCCGAATTATCCCCCATTTTTATAGGGAGATAAAGTTGAGTATTATCAGCATAAAGATGATAATATAGCCTAAATTATTTTTCTGACAAATATCAGCCAATGGAAGCATGTAAAAAGAAAATGAGACTGGACCCAATATTGATCCTTGCGGAACTCCACACTTCATTAGAGCAGAAGAGGATGAAAAATGTCCTAATTTCACAGAAAAAGCATTTTCTTGAATCCCTGCCCAAAGTCTTAACCATTTTCGGTAATTTAAATAAAATAAAATTATATATACAGTGGCATGAAAAAGTATGTGAACCCCTTGCAGAATCTGTGAAAATGAGAATTATTCTAATAAAATAAGAGGGTTAATAAAAAAATGCATGTTATTTTTTGTTTAGTACTGTCCTGAGTAAGATATTTTACATAAAAAAATGTTTGCATTTAGTTCACAAGATAAAACAATATCTGAATTTATTAAAATAACCCCATTCATAAGTATGTGAACCATTGATTCTCATTTCTGTGTGTGGTTACCTGATGATCCACGACTGTTTTTATGTTTTGTGATGGTTGTTCATGAGTCTCTTGTTTGTTCTGAGCAGTTAAACTGAGCTCTGTTCTTCAGAAAAATCCTCCAGATCCTGCAGATTCTTCAGTTTTCAAGCATTTTTGCATATTTTAACCCTTTCCAGCAGTGACTGTAGGATTTTCAGATCTGTGTTTTCATACTGAGGACAACTGAGGGACTCAAACTCAACTATTAAAAAAGGTTCAAACATTCACTGATGTTTCAGAAGGAAACACGATGCATTAAGAGCCGGGGGGTGAAAACTTTTGAATTCACTATAATATCAAGGTAAATTGTACTTAATTTTATGCAAGTATCTTCTGTTGCTTCCGAAGGGCAGTACTAAATGAAAAACAACGATATTTAAATATAATAAGGAAAATTGAATTCATCCTGTTCAAAAGTTTTCACCCCCCGGCTCTTAATGCCTCGTGTTTCCTTCTGGAGCATCAGTGAATGTTTGAACCTTTTTTAATAGTTGAGTTTGAGTCCCTCAATTGTCCTCAGTATGAAAACACAGATCTCAAAATCATACAGTCACTGCTGGAAAGGGTTCAAATATGCAAAAGATGCTTGAAAACTGAAGAATCTGCAGGAGCTGGAGGATTTTTCTGAAGAACAGAGCTCAGTTTAACTGCTCAGAACAAACAAGAGACTCATGAACAACCATCACAAAACATAAAAACAGTCATGGATCATCAGGTAACCACACAGTATTGAGAATCAATGCTTCACATACTTTTGAATGGGATTATTTTAATAAATTCAGATATTGTTTTGTCTTGTGAACTAAATGCAAACATCTTTTATGTAAAATATCTTACACAGGACAGTACTAAACAAAAAATAACATGCATTTTTATTAAATTTTATTAAAATAATTCTCATTTTCACAGATTCTGCAAGAGGTTCACATACTTTTTCATGCCACTGTAGTTATAGTTATCTTTATAGTTATCATTCTTAATGTTAACAGGCCTTTGTAGTTTCCATCTGATATGAATAGCAATCGTAATTGACTAATGTCAGCATTGCCAAATTGTAGTTATCTTAAAACAGTTGATTTCAACAAGTCAAAACAACAACGGCATATAAGTTTAATGCTTAAACCGCTAGAGGGCTAAAAGTCACCAAGTGTAGCTTTAAATCAGTAGTTTCTACTTCATTATTTAACACCTCATGCACAGTTGCTTTACCTTTTCCTGGTACTGGCGTCGTGAGGAGTCCAGTGATTGGATCAGGGCCGTTGCATGTCCGATGAAGACGGCATAGCAGGTGGCACCCACAATCATGCTGAGCATCGTCAGCCAGATATCAGAGAGACTTTCCGGAGCTTGACGACCGTAACCAATACACAACATGTGACTCATGGCTTTAAACACAGCAAATGAGTACAGCTCACTCCACGTGTCATTCTGCAGAGAGAGAAAGACAAACACAGAACATGAACAGCACGTAACTGCACTTCACATCACCTATGCCAATCTCAAAGCACCATAAGAGTAAAATATTTGCAAATACATCTTAACTAGCAGTCATTAGAGTATTAGTAGACTGTCTGCTTAATATCTGACATTCTACTGACTGTAAGTAACTGCATGTACATGTCAACTGATTCTGCGAACCTGTAATAAGAGTTAGTTGACACAGTTGCAAATTAATGAGAGTTAGTTGACGTAGTGGTAAAGTTAGCAGAGTGTCTAAAGTGGACTATCGAAATAACTTGTAATCCATGAGGGTGTATAAATAATTGTCATGCTTGGCTTCAAGTGTGGCTCAAATAATATTATTTATAATATTTTACTGTTGTTGTTTTTTTCCCACACTTGATGGATGCAAACCAACAGATAATATAATTTATTACAAATTGAAAAATTCAGTGCAAAAACAGCTTCATATTTGAATAATAATAGTAGTAAAACACTGTAAATATGTAACAATAAATCTTTCAAATAGTGGAATGCTACAATGTCGTCACATGACCTCACTATGTTGCATGATTAATTAAGCGAGTGCCATCCATTTATCATCTGGGAAATTAAAATATTTAACATTTTTATAATTTTTTTTTATGCAAATGTCATAACATTTAGCATTCTGATCACATAATGAGTTATTACTGTAATTTTTCTTCCTGCCAGGTTCAAATGAGAAGCATAAACACAGTGATTCCAGATTTATTTGCAATTTTTTATGAATAATCTTATCTTATCTTATCTTATCTTATCTTATCTTATCTTTAGTTTGCATACATCAAATTCCAAATAGGAAAATAAAAAAAAATAAAGAGATATATTGTTCACTGGGTTATCAAAAAATGTAAGTTTATATAAATATATAAATAAAACAACATCATAATATCTGTTATCGCAATATAATATTACTCATGCTATGCTTAACATTTTTTAATTTTTTTGTGCCTCCATTTAAACTTCCTTATATTTTCATACTACACCACACAATATTTTATTGATATACTACAGTATACACTGATGGGCCAAAACATTATGACCAGGCACCGGTGAAGCGAATATCATTTACAAGGCCACATATTATGGTCTGGGTAGATTAGATGGTAAGCAAACAATCAGTTCTGATAATCAACATGTTGGATGCAGGAGAAATGAGTAGGAATAAAGATCTGAGCGACTAGGCCAGATTGTTATGGCAAGGCGACTGGGTCAGAGTATCTCAGAAACAGTGTGTGTTTCTCCCAGTCAGCAGTGGTGAGAATTTACCAACAGTGGTCCGAGGAGGGACAAACACAATCAGGCGACAGGGTGTTGTGCTCCCAAAGCTCAACGATGCATGAGGGCAACGAATGCTATCCCGTCTGGTCCGAGCCAACACAAGATGTTGTTCAGGAATGGTATGAGGAACATGATGAAGAGATCAAGGTGTTGCCCTGGCCTCCAAATTCCCCAGATCTCAATCCAATTGAGCATCTGTGGGATGTGCTGGACCAACAAGTTCGATCCACGGTTCGATCTCCTCCTCACAATCTAGAGCACTTGAAGGATCTGCTGCTGATGTCTTGGTGCCAGATACCACAGGACACCTTCAGGGCTCTTCTAGAGTCCATGCCTCGACGGGTCGGTGCTGATTTGGCAGCACACGGAGGACCAACAGCATATCAGGCAGGTGGTGATAATGTTTTGGCTCATCGGTGTATGTTACATATTCTGTATGCAATTCATATTATAGCCGAAATGTCTACTGTGCCACTTTCTAAACTCTTTTAAATGAAGCATTTAGCTGCAGAGTGGCTGGCAGTCAGGCGTCTCAGGATGACAGAGATCAGTGTGAGGTGGGGGTCTGCCAGCAGTCTCAAACAAGAAGCCATTAAATGTGCCCTTTTTAAAAATGCGTCTGCTGCCTGACTTGTGCTGACATCCGGCTAATTCCCAAGGCAAGATTAATTACGGTTGCTGTCCTCTGAAAACCGAAAACTGGATCTACTGCATCCCATCATGACTCCATAAGACCACAGATTTCTGATTGCTGGTACTGGTTACTGTTAATGTTTTTGGCCGAACAGCATACTATTTTAAGTTTTTTTAATGTATGTGCACAGTACACAGTATGCAAAATTTGCAGTATGCATGGAATACTTCCTTTGTCAAAATGTACAGTATAAAATATTTCCAAGTGTAAATAAAAAAGCCTAGATTTTCAATATAGCCTCCCAATTCGATTTCCAGTTTTGCCTACTTATGCACTATACTACGCAATTTTGTAGTATATATAGTGTGAGGAGAAAAACTCCACTTCAAAAGATGATGCACATAATTAACTGAAAAGAATGGACACTTTCAATTATCGCAGCTTACTTGCATAGCCAAAGGGGAGGGGAATGACAAAATAACCTTCATACACTAGACCAGGGGTAGGCAAGTTCGGTCCTAGAGAGCCGCTGTCCTGCAGAGTTTAGCTCCAACCCTGAAAAATAACCTTCATCTGCCTATAGCCTTAGTAATCCTGAAGAGCTTGATTTGCTTGTTCAAGTGTGTTTGATTAAGGTTGGAGCTAAACTCAGCAGGACAGAGGCTCTCTAGGACCGAACTTGCCTACCCCTGCACTAGACAGTTGAGAACATACTATAAGGGCATAGTATGTACGTAGTATACAATGAGCAGTATACTAGTATCCCATTCCAAATATAGCCTGAGTATTTGTCTCCCCTATTAGGTGGCATGCAGAGTAGAATGTAGGATTGTGAAATGAAAAATGGGAAATGAGGAAAGCGTCAGAGGGAGCAGGTCACTATAAGAACACTGGAGTGAACAGGCCTGAATTATACATGAGTCAAGAGCACTTTGCCTCAAAAACAGAAGTAGAGAGTATGCTGAAGCTCTGGACACACACACACACACACACACACACACACACACGAAGAGACATTGTGCTTGCAGAGACAGTGGATAGAGAAGGACACATTCTACAGCGGTCTATAATATCAAGCATATAAACTACATTGACTATGTTGGGATAGGAATACTTGCATGCGGTTTAGTGCATATAGTTTGATAAAATTAGTATGTGAAACATACTATGCAATATGTAACAATAAATCTTTCAAAAAATAGAACGGATCAATGTTGCCTCATTAATATAGTCATTTTGCATTTTAAATACAATTTTGTATGCAAATGTCATAACATTTGGAAGTCTGATCACATACTGTAATGAGTCAAGAAAGATGTCAAAAATCATGGTTGATATTTCCGGTTCACTTGTCACATTCAGAATGTATTGTTATATAAGATTTTGGCTCAGCCTACTGCAAAAATACTACATTTACATATTTATAGTCATGCATTTGGCAAATGCTTTTATCAAAAATGACTTACAGAGCATGCAAGGTTACATTGCAAGGTTACAAGGTTTCATATATTTGTATGTATATGAAAAGAATTAATAAAAATAAATAAATGAATAAATAAATATTACAATAAAATAGGATATATTATATATATATATATATATAATGGTTAGTTCCTGTCCTTGATTCTGATTGGTCAATAGCTGTGTTTTATTCACGATAAAACACGTCTACGATCGCTTGACCCAACAGTTCTGTGTATCACTACACAACACCCTTAGCAACCACTCTTAGAAACGTAAACTGTTTGTTCTCAATTGATATTGTTTATTGAAGCTTACTGTATTATGCAGAAGATCAAGTGAGCGAGTTTATTACCTGCATTCAGATTTAGCATTTTCCTTCAGGTCAGTCCTATGTTCATTTGCCGTGACTTACAGCACTAGTCAAAGCATTTGTTCCATCTTGTTCCGTGTTCAACAATTCAGTCTTTTCAATGTTAAAGCCTTCGCTACTGAATGACACAGTCACCATGATTTTGCCAAGTACAACATTCCAGTCTGAAAATTTAGTCTTAACCCTATTCCTACCCCTAAACCTAATCCTACCCATAACTTATCCCTAAAATCAGAGGGGAAAGATGTAGAAGCACCTAACCCTGGTTGCAAGCTCCCTCAAATCTGATTGGTTGATTGGAATGTTGTTCCAGGATCAACAAAGATATTGATCCAGGAACATATCTAACTTGGCTAAATCATGGTGACCTGATTGACCTGTCTTTGCCGCCATCTAATGGCGTAATAATGTAACTTCTGTTGCTGTTCACGATCAGGGACTATTTTTTCTGGCGGAAGGAAGGCTTTTAGTAAAAGTTTACTTCATGAAAGTTGCATTGTTACATATTTTTGGCTTTAATATTTGTATTGTGTGGTAACCATGTTATAAACCTATAAAAGGTACTTGAGGCTAATGCTGTATCGTGAATAAGACACGGCTGAAGGGTTGCAGGCATGACGTGATACCAGCATTGAGTGCGTATGACAACGGTTCAAATTGGTGAATAAAGTTGTTGTTTTTTTTGTTTTGTTTTTTGCGCACAAAAAGTATTCTCGTCGCTTCATAACATTAAGGTTAAACCGTTGTAGTCAAGTTGACTATTTTAACCATGTTTTTAACTACCTTTCTGGACGTCAAAAGAGGCAACGATGTTGCTGACTATGTGGATCAGATACCTTTGGATTTTGGAACGACATGAGGGCGAATAATTAATGACAGAAATTTCATTTTTGGGTGAACTAACCCTTTAAAGGCCCTTTCACACCAAAAGTGAAATGAATAAGACTGAAGGGAATGCAGAATAATACAATAATGGAATCAAAATAAATAAATGAAATAATTAAATGAATAGTAAAATGAAAAAATAATAGAATAATGAAACAGAATAGAAAAAAATGGAACACTAACAGAACAATAGAAATTCAAAAATTAGGTCCCACAAAGACAGCACACGTCTATGCGCACGTCTAGTATGCACGCACACATAGTGAGCACAAATAAACACTTCTCCAGCCTGGTGTGTGGACTCTCTCCCTGGGCGTATTGCAATACATTTCAAGTGCAAGCAGTATTATGAAAGCGAGAAAAAGCATACGACAGAAAGGAAGAGAAAATATGAGCCACATAGGATCTGAGACACTTTTTTGATCGCTCTCCCATTCATTCCCTCATTCATGCCCTGGTCTGCACTGATAGGGCAAGAGGCAGTATGGGAAGACATTCATTAACCATACTGACACGCGTGCCCTGCAGCCGATAAGCTCCGCGTATATCAGACTCTTGGATTCTGCCAGTAATAGTGCGGTCGGGCTGCCAGCCTGTTCTGACTCTATTTACAATAGTTTATCTGAACGTACAGCAGTCCTCGGATCCTCTGCTGCGACGCCACGCACTGCTGCCCAGGCTCTGAGACACCAGATGCTGTGTAATATATGTTTTTAATCTCGGCCAAGACAATCAAACATCTCTTCACCGATCCATTCATCTCCGCGACTGACAGAGTCAGTGCAGTTTTTCATCTCAAAAATGAATGCGGCAGTCAAGCAGAAAAGCTTCCTGGGGAAATGATACTATACATTCATCTGCACTTCAGGAGGAATACATTTAGATGCGGAGTAAATTACAGAGGAAAGCGGGATTGAATTTCTGATTGGTTCTGTATGACACACAGAGGTTATTTGTCCCCTATTGACCTTTGGCCTGTTGAGAGATACAGTAGTTAAAGGTGCTATAGAGGATGTTTTGTTTTATACATTTTTGCAATATTACTTGAAACTGTCTTTACTAACTGATAAAAGACTATTTATTAGGTGCACTGAAAGGAATAATATCAATATACATCATATTGTCAATCACGTGCACATCTCTCACAAGGAACGCCACGGCAGTGATTGACAAGCCAGAGGGCCAATCGTTTACGCGATGATCACACAAACGAGTGGCTGATGTTTTTAAGGCCCTACCTCGTGCACAGATGATGTATATTAATATTATTCCTTTCAGTGCACCTAATAAATAGTCTTTTATCAGTTAGTAAAGACAGTTTCAAGTAATATTGCAAAAATGTATGAAACAAAACATCCTTTATAGCACCTTTAAGCAATAGAGTGCTGCAGAGATGATGTATTTCTGTAGGCCAAAACCCAAAAATGAGCATTTTAAAGGGGTCCTTGATTATGATTTATTTTTTTTTTTTACTTTAGTTAGTGTGTAATGTTACTGTTTGAGCATAAACCACTTCTGCAAATTGAGATATTTTCTTTTAAATAATTCTCTGTTTAAGGACTACAACAAATGTCTACAATGAGCTTAAAACTTCCCCTTTAACATTTCTGATTCCATCGTCCCAAAGTTTTAAGCTCAAGATATTTACAAGCCATATGTAACAGCCATTTTATTTCTGTAATGTATGTCAGAGTGAAACAGGATTTTTTTTTAATGAGAAATATCCTTTTTTTTTTAATCCGTAGAATTGATTGGATTGAAAAAAGTCCTTATATGATGAGGCAGAATGAAAATAAGAAAATAAGGTGATGTCAACCGAACAGGAAAGTCTTACTAGAGGTGGAACAAGAGTACACTTTTCTTTTATTTGGAATAATCTGCATTGATGAATTGCTTACGATACGACCAGAAAAAGTAAATGAGGACCATTTTGACTTTCATGTTGACTGAACAAATTATTTAGTAAATAAAATTATGTACTACAATATGTCATTAGAAATAAGGAGCAGTCAGCCTTTAATAAAACAGATTCTGGGAACTAACCCATAATGTGACCACTCAGAAATGCCTCCAGATCCGGCAGTTAACGGCAGTGTTTCCCCAGGAGGGCTGAAGGCGTGTGGTGAGAGGATTGAGAGCATCTTTGTGTCTCTGGAGGCTTTTTCTCAGAGGGAGAGAAATAGCATACGTGTGTAATCCACTTACACATGTGAGTCTACACACACACACACACACACACACACGAGGACTGGTCACATTTAATTATATCAGGCTATTACAGATGAGACCTATGGTGTATATATTGTGACGTTTGGGCTCAGAAAGTTTTTTTTTTTTTTTAATTATCACTTTTATTGTCATTAAATTTATCAAATCAGTAAATATATTTATAATGCAACAAAAGATTTCTATTTCAAGTAAATGCTATACTTTTGAACTTTCTATTCATCAAAGAATCCTGAAAAAATGTATCTTTGTTACAAAAATATGAAGCAGCACAACTGTTTTCAACATTAATAATAATCATAAATGTTTCTTGAGCAGCAAATCATCACATTAGAATGATTTCTGAAGGATCATGTGACACTGAAGACTGGAGGAATGATGCTGAGAAATTCACCTTTGATCACAGAAATTAATTATATTTTAATAATATTTCACAATGTTTTACTGTATTTTTAATCAAATAAATGAGACTTATCAAATCAAATAAAAAGAGACTTCTTTCAAAAAAAAAAAAAAAAATGATAACACTTTCTATGAAGACCATGCTTATAATGATTTATACTTATTTATACGTATTACTATTCTATAAATATATTTATAGAGACTCAATAAGATTTATACTGCATTATAAGAACAGTTATACATTTATATTATTTTTATAATTACTTATAAGCCATGCATTTACTTTTTCAATGTGGATGCTCACAAGCCATTATGATTTATAGATGATCACAAAATTGACACTTGTTTGCTGTATCAACTAGTTATCATGTCTTTAATGGCTAAAGTTTAGCATTAGAGGAAATGAATGGTAATTTTGATTTGTTAAAATCTGTATCTCGGTATTGCTTATAGCAATTTGGAATTATACTTGAAAACTATTGTTGCAGTGATTATTGTGACATTAAAAAAAGATACTTTTTTTTCAACTGTTTGTATTAATGGTTTCCATTTTTTTATTTCATTACAGGAATTGTTTATTAGTTACATTTACAAGTAAGCTTAAAATGTAAAATGAGCACATATTTGTGATTTCTTAACATTTAACTTAGGAAAATTGCATCCATTGTTTTCACTTTACTTAAAGCCAACAATGATGCATTTGTAAAGATTTGTAACTGTATTATTACTCACAATAAGTATTTATAAGAACACAACATGGCTATTAATAACAATATATTCACTAATTTGACAAATAAATCTGAATAAAAAGTCATTTTAACTATAATATAACATTATAGCAATGCACACTCTAAAAAAATGCTGGGTTAAAAACAACCCAAGCTGGGTAAAATATGGACAAACCCAGCAGGTTGGGTTAAAAGGCACTATTATGCCCTCTTTCACATGATGTAATATAAGTCTCTGGTCTGGTCAAGTTTCAGCTTAAAATGCCCCACAAATTTGCCCCTATTTGGGGGTGAGCAAAAACATGCCTTTTACTATATTAATATATTGCTGGCTAAAAAAATAAATCCAAAATTGGTTGAAAAAAATGGCTGGGTGAAAACAACCCAATCCCTGGTTTTGTCCATATTTAACCCAGCAGTTTTTAGAGTGGCAAGCTGCATCTTTCTAAATACATTCATAGAACCATACGACGGGCTAATTAATACTTATAAATCAGTGTATAATGAATTATGAACATGCATTGAAAAGGAAAATGCATGTCTTATAAGTAATTATAAAAATAATATAAATATCTGTTTTTATAATGTGGTATAGGTCTTATTAAGTCTTTATAAACAAAAATAAACAAAAATAGTAATACTTACTTATAAATAAGTATAAATGGAGCTATAATTCATTATAAGCACGATCTTCGTAGAAAGTGTTACCAATTTGTTTTTTTGTTTTTTTAATGTACCAAATTGTACTGAACCAAAACTTTTGAACAGTAGTGTGTCTGTATACAGTTAAGTAAATAAATCTATATTTTCATACTGGAGTCCACAAAGTCAGATTTTGTTTCCTGGATTAACTGAAAATAAATAAATAAATAAATCAATCAATCAATCTCAGATTTTGAGGCATTTCTTTGTTGTGAAAGCAAATTTGTAACAGTGAGTATGTGAACAACTTGGAACAAAAGGATCAGATCTTCTTGTTTCGCTTCTATAGTGCATATCATTTATATGTCAGAATATAAAAAAAGCATATTAAATTGCAAAAAAAAAAAAAGCAAAATAAAAACATTTTCACTAGCGAACTCCTCCTATACATATATACACACACACACACACACACACACACACACACACACTATTGCATGTTCAACCCTCCAGCTGTGTCCACTGATGTTAACATGCCCTCTACTTCCTGCTATCCTAATAGATTTATGTTAGCACTGAATAACACCAACACACACACACACACACACACACACACCAGTGCATCAGTATTTGTTTACAGATGATTCACAGCATGTGCAACTCAGAAGCCTCAACATGCTTTGATTTATCACCGTTACCAAGCACAGATGATAATAATACAATGTTTTTTTCATACAGTGATCTCAATTCTTGCCATTTACTACATGTAACTGCAAAACTTCACATCTTACCACTTTCACATGAACATTATTTAGAATTTAAGGAACTTTGACTATAGGAATTCTAATCTGTCTATGCAGTTTAAGCGGCAGTTATTTTATGCAACGGTACCACCGGAAGGCCAATTCACACACGCCGACCAACACGGACAATCACCAGATAACAGTATGCCACTTGTCAGACACTTCCCACGACGTGCCGATTCAGCACATTCAATCGGTGAAAACAAGCACAGACAGACACCAACAGACACTGACAGGCGTAACAACACACTGATCTGACCAAACCTGATGAAGTGTCTGCTGCCGCCTGTCAGTGTAGTGTGAACTGGCCTTAAAATGATCAAACCTCAATGCATCACCGCTTGCCGGGATCAAACCAACAACCTTCCCACCATTCAGAAAGTCTCGGGTGGTTTCTTTGTGAACATCAATCATAATCCACGGCCTGTAAACTCAGCTGTGAACAACTGCCAAAAAACATTCATGCATTCACGCGCTGGCGGCGGTTTTCGTGTTGATCCAGCTTGTGTGTGGCTCCAGTAAGACAGACGACGTTCTTTAGGAAGCGCTCGCTGTAGCGCCGGCAGAAAATGGATGGTCTGTTTTATTTATGCGCAGACTAATGATACGACTTGTCAAGCACTCAATGTAGAGAGTTCTCCAGAGGCCAAACCCTGCATCCATTCCAGCTTCCTCTTTCTACTTTATTTGCTTCCTGTGTTCTCTTTCTCTTCAGCAACACATTTTCCAGCAGATTCAGCTAGGGATGCCACAATTATAAGATTTTGTTTGCATTAAATTATTATACCTCACTTATCACTTATTACTTACAGTGTAAGCTTAGACCTTAAAGCATTTATCCACTGAAATTTTCTTTTGCATATTACACACAATAATATTTTAAATTCATAAAGAAAATTATTTTAGAAGTACTTTCTTATTCTATTTTAAGCATTCGGTCAGAAAAAAAAAATGTAATTGCAATAATTATGCTATTTCTAATATATTTTAGAATAAATAGAAAATAAAATCAAAAAGGCTTACTTATATATTTATTATGCTCGCCCAGACTGCATTGATTTGATCAGATATACAGTAAAATTGTGAAATTATTTTATACTTTTTTTTGCTCAAGAAACATTTCTGATTATTATCAATGTTGAAAACAGTTGTGCTGCTTCATATTTTTGTAGAAATGTGATACAATTTTTTTTTTCAGGATTCTTTGATGCAAAGAAAGTTCAAAAGAATAGCATTTATTTGAAATAGAAATCGTTGCACTCATTTCAAATAATGAGCCATAAAAATACCCTTATTTGTCAGTCACTATGTGGTTGAAGTGTGCATTGATTGTGATTATCACAAATAACTGCAATTAGATCAAATAATCACGATAAGGTGATTACATAATAATTGCGACAGACCGCAGCTCTCACTATGTATGTGAAACTTCCCTTTTCTCCTGCATCTGTTTACGTAATCGCTCTCTCCTCTCTTTCTGCCCTTACTGCCATCTCACATTCTCTCTATCTTTCCCTCGTTCTCTGATCTCCAGAGGGACAGTGACCTTAATGTCACATGGGACATCATCACGAACCTTCTGTATCCACAGAGACTGAGCTAAAACAACACAGATCGCCTCTGTAACACAATTCAGCACAACAGACAATCAATCACATCACTATAAAGAGTAAATATATTATACATTTAAAATTGAGCCTATATACACTTCTTAACTCCCTTTATGTCAAAAGGGAAAGGCAGCTTTATTGTGAAAGATTTATCAGTGATCTCCCATCATGCTCAGCCTTTCAAACAACTTTCTTTTTCACTGATCATCATGTCCTCCTATTTTTCAGCTCCTCCCCTACAACAATTCCCAATGCCTGACATCAAGTTCCAACTTATTTCTATTAAATATCCTGTTTCATTCAGAAATAGGCCATATTATGGATGCAATATAACAATATGGCCATTTTATGATGACTTTAAAGATGTTGTAAGAGATTTTTTACATGCCACATGAAAATGAAATGAAAAAATGAAAATGACTTTATATCTCGCCTTTCTTTTCTTAAAATTAAAAAATATAAACTTGCAATTGTGAGAAAAATGTCATAACTGCAAGATATAAACTCGCAATTGTGAGAAAAAAGACAGAATTGCGAATTTATATCTCACCATTCTGAATTTTTTCTTGGAATTGAAAGATATTATAAAGTCAGCAGTGAGACAATCTCACAATTGTGGGAAAAGATTTCGAAATAATGTCTAATAATTATCTAAAAAAAAAAATGCATATCTCGTAATTCTGACTTTTTTCTTAGTTGAAAGATATAAACTCGCAATTGTGAGAAAAAAGTCAGAATTAAAATATATAAATTTATATTTGCAAGTTATAAAGTCACAACTGGGAGACAAACTCGCAATTGCAAGAAAAGTGACAGATTTTTCTTAGAAGTGAAAGATATAAGCTTGCAACTGCAAGAAAAAAAGTCAGAATTGTGAATTTACTTCTGGCCATTCTGACTTTTTTCTTTGAATTGAAAGATATAAACTCTCAATTGCGAGTTATAAAGCCAGAATTCTGAGACATAATCTCGCAATTGTGAGAAAAGATTTAGAAATGCAAATTTATATCTCACAAATCAGATTTTTTTTCTTAGAGTTGAAAGCAATACACTCGCAATTGTGAGAAAAAAGTGGGAATTGAAAGATAAACTTGCAATTATGAGAAAAAAAAGTCAGAATTGTGAATTTTTATCTCACCATTCTGACTTTTTTTCTTGGAATTGAAAGATATAAACTATCAATTGCAAATTGTAAAGTCCGAACTGTGAAATGATCCTGCAATTGCAAGAAAAGAATTAGAAATAATATTTATCAAAAGATATTTCAAAATTCTGACTTTTTTCTTAGAGTTGAAAGACATAAGCTCCAATTGTGAAAAAAAAGACAGAATTGTAAGATATAAATTTACAATTGTGAGTTATAAAGTCAGAACTGGGAGACAAACTTGCAATTGTAAGAAAAAAGTCAGTTGCAAATTTTTATCTTGCCATTCTGACTTTTTTTCTTAGAAGAAGTGAAAGATATAAACCCACAATTGTGAGAAAAAAGTGGAAATTGAAAGATTGAATATAAAGTCAGAACTGTGAGACAATCTCGCAATTGTGAGAAAAGATTTAGAAATACAGATGTATATCTCGCAATTCAGACTTCAGAGTTGAAAGATATAAACTCGCAATTGCAAGAAAAAAGGTCAGAACTAAAAGATAAGCTTGCCAACGGGAGAAAAAATGTCAGAATTGTGAATTTATATCTCGCAATTCTGACTTTTGTCTTAGAAGTGAAAGATAAAAACTCCGATTGTGAGTTATAAAGTCAGAATTGTGAGATATAAACTTGAAATTCTGAGAAAAATGTCAGAATTGTGAATTTATATCTCGCAATTCTGACTTTTGTCTTAGAAGTGAAAGATATAAACTCACAATTGTGAGTTATAAAGTCAGAACTGTGAGATAAAAAGTCACAATAAGCTTTTTTATTTGTATTCCCTTGCAGAAACAAGCTTCCATACTTGAGATAACTGAAACACGTGTTCTAACAAATAAACTGTCAATCATTTTACACATTCAGGTTTGCTGATATCGGATTTGCTGCAATGCCTTTGCAGGCTGTGATTTTGGAGAGAGGGCTTTTAGTTGAAGAGATTGGGATGATCTAGTTGGGGGAAGTCTGTCAAAAGTCAGCAAGATGACAAACATCGCTTACACGATCTTTAAGAATCTGAACCCTTTAATATCGACTGTTATATGGGGGAAAAAAAGCAAGTTAATAAATAACTATTTATTTTATCTTCGTGTGAAATATCCTAATGATTCTTTAATTAGTGGTATGTGTGTGTAGTGTCTGGCCTTCTAAACGGGTTCTTTCATGTCTGTTTGAGAGATGTACAAAGAGCGCAGCTGCTTTGGCACATCTCTAAACCTGAACGTTTACAAACACACACACACACACTTTTATCTCACTGCCATCACCCTGTCTCATCTCACCCACACAAAACAGCCCAGAGCTGAGCAACAACACACACTCTTACTCACAGTTTCATCACACACTTCAATAGACCAACACTGTATGAACTAGATGTAGTGTGGGAAAACTCAATGAGGGAAGACAAAAAGACTCATCGTCCGTCACAAAGTAGAGAATAATCCCAAATTAAGAGTTTCCTGCTTCTCATATGTTTCTCCTGACAGAAAAACTCCAGTAATCTCATACTTGTCTCCTCTAGAGTTTCAGAACAGATCTTAACAATGTCTCAAACGTGATCAGATCTGCCAAGATAGTGGAAAGTAGTGGGAAAACATTTGTTGTTATGACTTAATGATCATATCATTTTTTTATGATATGATCTATTAAAGAACAACCTCTGAGAAATCAAGTTTTCTTCTTGTGCATCATGTAGATAAATTTCATCATGAAACGATAAACATTATTAGCTGTAGCAGACAACATCTGAATCCAACAGACACCAACCGTGAACCTTAATTTAGCTGGTCAATGAGAATCAGGTAATATCTGCAAACAGATTCCGGCTAATAGAATTCAATTTCAATAAATTCAATTACCCCACTTGAATATCTGCTTTGTGAGCATTGTGAACCAATTTTCTTAATATTAGCATTGCGGGGTGCTGTATTGTTCAGTGGTGCACGCTGAGAGAGTCTCATTCCCTGCATCCAGAAGTCCTTTGTTATGTACGCACAAAAGTGCATTCGTAATTGAAAAAGGAAAAACATACCACCATCTTGTTGAGGGAGACCCAGCAGTCGGATGGGAAGTCTTGCAGCATGGGCACCAGAAACTGCAGGCAGCCGTCCCAGTGGCACAGCAACAGCATCATCGCTATCAGGTTAATAATCCGCATGACCGCGCTCGCCAGGTCATACGTCATGTGGAAGATCTGTGAGGGGAGAATCACAGCACAACATTTGCAAAAGTTTGTGTCTTAAAAGTTATAAAATAAAAAAGTGGGAGCGTTCAGGAAACCTGTTTGGAAACATTTTTGCAATTCTTTTTGGAGCCACTAGAGACAAATTACACACTTCACCATTAAAAAACGGGGGAAAAGGAAACATTTTTAACGTTCAATTTATTAATGTTAATGTTGATTTCTACACATAGGCCTGACAAAACATTTTTAACATTTTACAAGTTTTATAAATGAACAGTTCAAGCTTTATGAATGAACGTGAATGAACAACAAACAATAATAGATTTATAAAATATCAATGCTGTAAAATTGTGGTTTGTTGTTAATTCATGATACCAGATGCATTAACTAACATTAAAGGGGTCCTTTATGATTTCACTTTTTTAACTTTAGTTAGCAGAGGTGTAAAGTCCAGGTTTAGAAAGTAAAAGTCCTACTCAGTATTTTGTTCCAATCACCTGAATTTGTTAATTATCAGTTTTTGAGCCAGGAGGTAGAACTAATTAATGAAATCAGCTGGCTGAGTTCATGGGTGGAATAAACATATGGCAGGACTTTTACTTTCTGACCCCTGGACTTTAAACCTCTGTTAGTTAATGTTGCTGTTTGACTACAACAAACGGCTGGTAGGGACTACAATGAGCTTCTTCCTGGGTTGGTGACATCACAAACCCTAAAATTTACATAAACCCCGCCCCTGAGAACACACAACAAAGGGGGCGGGGCCATGTTGGGCTGCTTTAGAGAAGAGGAAGAGTTGTTGTAGTAGAGTGTTGTTGTCATGCCGTCATTTTACACCAGACTGCTTCACAAACGAGGGTCAATTCAACGCTGGATTTGCACAAAAGATGAACATGACGGCACATGCTAGTGGATGAGTTGAATCAACTCCACAACAACTACATCAATTTATCCACTAACCATTCAGAAACATCCAGTTTCATTGTAAAAGTTGTAAGTTCTTCCTGAGTCTCTCCATCAGTGTCGACTCCGGTTTGAACAATGTAAGGCTGAACACCGTTACTGACAATCCTCAATCCTCCAAATAGAGGCAAATTTGACAAGCTATAATAAATGATCTGTGGGGGATTTTGAGCTGAAACTTCACAGACACATTCTGGAGACACCAGAGACTTACATTACATCTTGTAAAAGGGGCATTATAGGTCCTCTTTTACTAATTGAACCTTATTGTAAAGTGTTCCTGAAAAAATACATAACTGAATTTAATGTTTATGAATAATATTACTTGAAGGGGTAGTGTATAATTAAAAAAAAAGAAGTGGACAGAGGACTGACACTTTTGATTATACTGGTAAATATAATTATATATCCACAAACACAAAGGCCAAATTCCCTTAATCATTCATCACATTGAGAAAAAACAAAGAATATAGTTCTGATGTGCAGCAAAAGATCGTTGAGCTTCATAATATAGAAAGTAGCTGTAAGAAAATAGATAAAGCACTGAAAATCCCAATTTCCTCTATCAGGGCAATAATTTGTTCCAATTAACTAAAGATGTTACAAATCTGCCTGGAAGAGGACTTGTGTCTAAATCATCCTAATGTGAAGTGAGAAGGAAAGTTTGAGTGGCCAAAGACTCTCCAAATATCACAGCCAGAGATCTGCAGAGATTAGTTGAGTCTTGAGTCTCAGAAAGTGATAAAAAAAATTATCAAACAGCACATCACCACAAGTTGTTCGGGAGGGTTTCAAGAAAAATCTTCTGCTCTCATCCAGAATCAATCTCCAGCATATTCAGTTGTCAGACAAGACTGGAACTTTAAACGGGACAAGCTTCTATGGTCAGATGAAACTAAAAAAAGAGCTTTTTGGCAGCAAACCCACCAGATGGGTTTGGTGCACACATGGATAAAAAGTACCCCATGCCCACGGTTAAATATACTGCTGGATCTTTAATGTTGTGGGCCTATTTTTCTGCTGGAGGTCCTGGACATCTTGTTCAGATACATGTCATCATGGATTCTATCAAATACCAACAGATAAAAAATCAAAACCTGACCGCTTCTGCTAGAAATCCAATTATGAGTCGTGATTGGATCTTTCATCAGAACAATGATCCAAAACAAACATCAAAACCAACACAGAAATGTGTCACTGAGCACAAAATGAAGCTTCTGCCATGACCATCCCAGTCCTCTGACCTGAACCCTAAAGAAAATGAGTGGAGTGAACTGAAGAGAAGAAGCACCAGCATGGAGCTGGAATCTGAAGGATCTGGAGAGATTCTGATCTCTGATCTCTTCTCAGGTGTTCTCCAAACTCATCAGGCATTATAGGAGACGAATCAGAACTGTTTTCTTGGCAAAAGGAGGTTGCAAAAACTATTGAATAAAAGGGTGCCAATAATTGTGGCCAACGTGTTTTGGATATAAACATTTATTTCATAATGTGACTTCCCCCCACACTTTCAATTCTTTTTCTTCAGTGGAAGGTTAGATTTTTGCTAATTTTATGAATTAAAGATCAAAAGGACAAACAATGCAGATTTATTTTTACAGTCATCTTTGATCATATTTAACAAGGGTGCCAATAATTCTGAGCACCACTGTATTACGCTGTTTGTTCAGTAGATTTTCTTTCTGGCACTTTGTTGTCCAGAGGGTTTGTCTAAAGCCCAGCAGCAGCTACGCACAAACCTCCTGAGATTACTTAGTGAAAAGAGAAAGCTACTTTGCACGTAGCTAATCAGACCTTTGTGAACAAATGTACCCAAAGGTCTCGTTCGTCACTCTGTTCATGTTTTCCATAGCAGATTTTTCATCTATATTTTTCATCTTTCATCTCTCTACAGAATTTCAAAGCAAATAAACAGATGAAACGGCTTGTATCAACAACATTCTCCAAGAGAAATCTACATGAACTGTTTGGTCATAATTGACAAGTTATCCCATTTAACAATGTGCCATCATTGGTCACACAATAACATTACTTAAAAGTAACATTCCCCAACACTGATGTTCACAAAACTCCTGGATCCATTCCGAAGGCTTTTCTATTGACCTGCTCTCTGAAGAAACATTGACTCAGGCCCTGAAATCCCAGCTTAATTAATGAGCCACATCAAGCTTCTTCCACATCAAATGACCATCAGACACTGGACATTTGCTCCTGCTCAAAGCAGACCATCAGTCAGTGTACAACTGCACAGCGAGACACTTGCTACACGCCTCACGGACACTGAGAGCGTCATGTGGTCGGTTCAACTGAACATATGCCTCCATAAATCACATAAACTAGTTATGTTAAGATATACGATAACAAGAAATTATTGTGAATCATGAGCATTTGATCATAAATGAAGGAAAACATTTTAATCAGACAGTGTCGTATTGTACTGAATTTGTTTACACTGTACTAATATACAAAATTACAAGTTTTGAAAAGTTAACTTCAATTGTTTGTGCTTTATTCACTCATCTTCAACACTGAGCCTTTGCATTGTCTGAGATTCAGATGATGATTTGTTCACTCACTCTGTATAATCTAATTTCCTGAGTTGTTTTCCAGTGCAAACGCTAACTAAGAGATTTGGATGTCGTATCTGGTTTCCATGAGGACAGCTGGGATTTGCTGGAGCACAGAGGAGCTTTCCTTCCTGTCGAGCAGGATACAGTACTCAGTCCTGGCAATCCACCTTTCTTCAATGCATCAAGTAAACTAGATAACAACAATTATATTCTGCTTTGTTACACCGCCGTTAAAAGGTTTGGGCTCCAATTTATCTTGCAGTCAATAATTTTATCCCTTTAAACTCATCTTTGATAATCAAAATGACACATTTTTTCCAGTGAAAATAATTTCTTCATGCCTTGAAATAGCTTAAATGTAACTCTACACTCTTGCTTTATTTAGTATCCATGAATATTTAGTAGCAGAATAGTAATGCGTTTTATGTATCGCTCTCTACGACGTCTGACTCGAACACATAACGGTAATTAATATGATTAGCCTTTGGCCTTTCTTAAAGGTGTTCCTGTGCTCACTGTGGAAAAGCCCCAACTCACACGTTGACAGGATTGGTTATATGTTTGTGACGGTAGGAAACTGTGTGTCTTTGGTAAACTGCCGTTTAAAGGAGAAAGACTCAGGAATGGTGTTGAATTATGAATTTGCACATGGTTTGTCTAAGAGCATATTAAAAACACCAAATAAACATATAAACAACATTAAAAACTCAGGGGGACTTTAAGAAATTAACACGTATTCAGCAAAGATGCATTAAATTGATCAAAAGTGAGAGTAAATATATTTATAATGTCTTATAATGTCAAAAGATTTCTATTTCAACATTGTTTTCAACTTTCTATTCATAAACAAATCCTTGGGGGGGGGGGGGGCAGCACAACTATTTTCAACACTGATATTAATCAGAAATGTTTCTTGAGCAGCAAATCAGCATATTAAAATGATTTCTGAAGGATCATGTGACACTGAAGACTGGAGTAATAATGCTGAAAATTCAGCTTTGATCACAGGAATAAATTACATTTACATTCACTATGTATTTGCATAGAAAACAGCTATTTTAAATTGTAATAATGTTTTACAATATTACTGTTTTTACTATATTTTGGATCAAATAAATGCAGGCTTGCTGAGCATAAGAGACTCTCAAAACATTTCTGAAAAGAAAGCAGAATGACCTCAAACATTTGAAAGGTATGTCTGTGAAATAATCTACACATTTACTTTGGGACAGACAGAAATTCTGCTTACGTTGTCTGCCGTTATTTAAGTGTTCATGTTTCTGTAAAACATTTCACAGGACAAATGTTTCAACACCAGTGCATTATTGTGGTATCATCAATTTCTTGCACCTAAAAGACACATAAACATAAAACAAACTGGTCATTTTACACGTCTCACGGCTCTCAGACAGATCAAGCTGCTTTTCTTTCATTTTATCATTCGTCTACTGTAATGCTAAGCCATTAAGCCATTAGTTTAACTTCCTCACATGCACAGAGTGTCTTTGGTTGGTTTGGCATAACAAGAAATCTATTCTAAATGCTTATTGATGCAACAGCCATTTCTGTTTGACTCGAAAATCACAATGTATTAACTGGCTCTTCCAGGTGAATGAAAACAGCGCTCAGAAACGCATAATCATAAGGATAATACAATTACAGCAGTCCTGCAGCGTGACGATGAATCAGACGTCTAATCAACACGCAAGAGTCTGTTTAAAAGCACCTGAAATGGCAAAAGACTATACTAAGAAAAAAATGTCAATTGCAATCTCACTTCATACTTCAACTTCATACCATAGCGGAATAATTTCTACAAATAATTACTTTTATTGTCTATTCCTTTAGAAAACCATCTGTGTATAAAACATTGACCAGAGGAACCTTTAATGAAACTTTAATGTGGGGAAAAGGAAATATTCATACATTCATTCATACATACACTTTCTAAGCGGAGGTCATTTACAGGAAGGAACGGAGCACTTTATGTTTGTAGACCGAGTTGCATGTCGTGAATGCAAACGCTCGGTGTCTCACCTTTACTGCACTTTCCTACAGGAGCTGAACAGAAAGTTAACAAGTCAGGTATCTGTACAGCACTGGTCTAATTGCATACTGCAGACAAATGACCAATCTCAACCTCATAATTATGCAAAGTAGCCACCCGTGACTGCACCGCTGGCCCACCTGATCCACCCGCAGCATCTTAATTGATAAAAGATAGCTATCTTACTCAAGTGCTCTAGACCTGGAGGTTATTCAGTTAAATCTGGAGGGATCAAAAGTTATTGATGGACAACAGGAGTTCAATTTTAAGTCCGAAAGCCTCACGTCTGTTTTTAATGAACAAACTATTTTCCAAGTCAAATAAGATGCTTTACCACAGGGAACGTTTAAAGTCATATTGGTAATCCAAATTGTCCCAAAGTAAAAGACCCTTAATGTCTTCTCTCTTTTTTTTTTTTAATGGGTACCTGATTATCACACTGAAAGCATAATAAGTGCTAATTAAGTAAATTATTAAGAGATTTAAGTGGCACTGAGCAGTCAATGTTAATTAAAACCAACTATTTGTCTTGAAACTAATTAAATTATGAGTTAAGATCTTTATTTTCTCTCCTTGTAAGAGTGACAGCTACTATAGCTAAATGAATCAATTGTGGGATATATTTGTTTATATATGTTTTGGTCACTTTATGCATTATTCATTTTTGTGTGTGTAGATATATATACACTCTAAAAAATGCTGGGTTGTTTCAACCCAATTTTGGGTCAAATATGGACAAACCCAACCATTGGGTTAAATCTCTAAATTATTTTTTTTTAACCCAACAGTTGGGTTTGTCCATTTTTGACCCAAAATTGGGTTGATACAACCCAGCATTTTTTAGAGTGTGTGTGTATATATGTATATATATATATATATATATATATATATATATATATATATATATATATATATATATATATATATATATATATATATATATATATATATATATATATATATATATATATATATATATGCCTCAAAGCGATTTCAGTGTCACATGACCCTTCAGAAATCATTCTAATATGCTCATTTGCCGCTCAAGAAACATTTCTGAAAACAGTTTTTGTTTATTAATACTTTTGTGGAAACCATTATAAAACATTTTTTCAGGATTCTTAGATGAATGGAAAGTGCAAAAGAACAGCATTTACTTGAAATCTTTTGTAACATTATAAATGTCTTTGTCACTTTTAATTCAATTAAAGTATCCTTGCTGAATAAAAGTATTGATGTCTTTCAAAAAAAAAATCTTTTAGTGTATATTTATTTACAAAAGCATTTTAAAACAAAACAAAAAATGCTACTCGAAGAGATTTTTTGAGAGAAGACAAACAAACCATTGAATCTTAAATCAATTCAAGAAACCTAAAACATGAAAATAAATCAAAACTATCTCAAATGTCATTTTTTCTACTGATGAGACTCCTGAAGTGACCCCTTTTCTCAAAAACATTGAAACTTTATGAGAGCAAAATGAGTCATTAATCATTTTGATCTACTTTCTCAGAAAAAATGAAAATTTTAATTGTGTATCTGCTATTTTGTCAACTTTTAGGAGTACATTAGCATATACGTGATCTCCAGCACTGCATTACAATCATCACAAAGTTGCTTAATTATATATTGTCACCATTGACTGATAGAGGCTTTCACACTGAGCTTTAATTACAGACAAAAGTGTGTCTTCCCCGTTTCAAAAGCCATCAGATGTCCGCTTGAGTCTGTCTGGACCTTGATAAGACAACAGTCAACACGCTTGTGATCAATTAATCAGTGTTAAAGTCCCCATCTGCTCTCTGCAGTGGTCTGCGCCCATAACACAGAAAAATCAGAAAGAAATATCAAATGTTTCTCCTAGACAACAGTGAGATTAAATGAGCTAGGTTTGATGATAACATTTAGATTTTAAGATGTTTCTAAGGAGAAAAGGATTGTTTCAGAAGAGATCTCAACAATGTTTCAAAACAAGATACCAAAGTCTGCCTTCAAAAGTCATGAACTCACATATTTGTCATCAGCTGATGAGATGAATCAGGTGTGTTTGATTAGGAAGATTTTTTTTTTTTTTTTTCATTTTTGATAATCCATTACCCATGGATGTATGTCACAATATGAAAGAAAATATCTAGTGCTACTTAAACAAAACTTAAAGGAGACATGTCCCCAGAATGTTTCTGACTTTCCAACTCAAAATACCCCACAGATCATTTATTATACCATGCCCAAAATGCCCCTTTTTGGGTGGGAGCAAAAACACGTTGTTTTTGTGTGTGTATCTTTAAATGCAAATGAGCTGCTGCCCCCTTTTCCATAAGGGGGCAGTGCCTTTACAGCTTGTGCATCAGGTACTCCGGCAACAACAAAACAGGAGAAACAGTATGGGGCTGATTCCACAGAACACATTTTTGCATCCCACTGCGCTGCTTTTCCATTATTGCGCTATGCGCTAGACGAACCTTGTGTTTTTTTGTCTCCCATTCAACGGCCATTCACACACAATGAGTCTTTGCGTCTAAAAATGTGAGGCGCAAACAGTGCAAAACGCAAGGTGTTGAAATAAATTTTTTAAAAGTTAAACTTCCTTTAACTTCTAAAAGCGCTGCATTTATAGCGTGCCATTTCCTGTGCGAGATGCCGTAAAAGATGCAAGACGCGAGCGCAACGATCAAACACGTCCGCCTAATGCATTTATATAGAATAGTCGTGCAGGTGAATGGAAAAACATGGTCTGTGTTCATTAATACAGTAAACAACAAAACATTTAGACTGTTTATCAAGTAGATGAGACATTCTTGTGTTTCCTTTCAACTAGCTGCTCTAGCGAGAAGATACACATGGTGGACTGTGTACAGCTCAATCAGGGGAGGAGCTTAGCTAATGTTTTTGGTGAAGCCTGCTACATTGTGACGTCACAATGTTTAGAAAATGCAAACAAGTCGTTTTGAGACACAAGGAGTGGGTGGATTTTTGCCATTATATGATGGTTGTGTACACACACTGCCAATCAAAAACCATGAATTTTGCATACTAGATCCGCTTTAACTCAAAAGTCTATTAAACCTCCTGAGTTATAAAAGAGCAACATCTGAGTGTTTTGGCTCGGTAGGCTCATGGTTCAACTGTGCCAACTGGGACTGGCACATCTCTGTACATAGATATGATAGATATGGAACTCTGTGTATATGCATTTGATGAGATATCCAGTACTGTTTGTGTGAGATTGTGGTGGTGTCTGTTGACGTACCTCTTCCCACTGGTGAATGTAGCGGATAAGCCGAGAGAGACGCAGCAGCCTCAGCAAGCTCAGGATTTTAGTGAAACGCACAATCCTCAGTGCTCGCGCCGTCTTGTACACCTCCGAGTCTATGCCCTTCTCCACGATCAGAAAGATATAATCCACCGGAATGGAAGAGACAAAGTCCACCACAAACCAGGTCTTCAGGTACTTCTTCTTAATGGTCTTGGGGTCCAGGATGATGTCGGAATTGTCCTCGATAATGATGCCCGTGCGGAAGTTCAGCACCAGGTCCATGAGGAAGAAGGTGTCAGAGACCACGTTGAAGATGATCCACGGAGTGGTGGTCTCTTCTTTGAAGAAGGTGATGCCGACAGGAATAATGATCAGGTTGCCCACCATGAAGAGAAGCATGGTGAAATCCCAGTAGAACCTGCAAGAGAGACAGGAAAGTCATTGGCTTTATCCAACACCATCATTAGCCTGTGCTAAGCAATTTATCCTGGGTAGGTTTTGTGATTTCACTACTGAACATCTGGGTTGATGTTTGTTACGGTCGGTGGTTCAATCTGTGTCATCTGTTTATTTTTGTTGTTCATTTTGGCGTCGCTCTATCTCTATGAATAGCATGCTCTCTTTCTCTTAGGTTGACACACCTGTTCATCATTTGAGAATTAGCTGGTTGAAATCAGCTAAAAAGACACCAGTGAGGAGGACAAATTGCAACCCAGCCAGCAAAGCAGCGTCTTTATGTTTTATGTTATGCTTGTTTTGCTAGGTTTTATGTTTTATATTTCTCTTTATTAGTTGTTGTCCGCTACGTTAAAATTTTCCATGGTTGGTACATCATTTGAGTTTGTTTATATATTGTCTTGAGTGAATGATTAAAATCGTTCTGAGCAGTATCGTTGTTCACTTATATTTGTTTATACTACGTTATCTTTCCTTTTTAAATGACTTTACCAGAAGGGAGGTCGTAACATAAAGTGGGGGCTCGTCCGGGAAGTGAATTAGGTATTAGACAGTGATGTAGGGACTAAAAGTTTTGTAAGCTTAACTCTCCGGGTATTTAGAGTAATCCAGCTTGGCCATATTTGTATTTTTATACTCACCTGTATATTTACGTCTCACAATGACTGTGTTTACCTTCACAAAACTATTACCATATAGAAACCATAAGTTCAGCTTCGGTACCATAAGGAAGCTGAACTATCAAGTTTTGAGTTTGTAGTACTCATGCATGTTAATTACTCCTAACTTGAAGTACGGAGTTAGCTAACTCATACATTTTGAAAGCAATTAACATAAAATATTTAGTTAATTAACTTTTTATTTTGAGTTCTTGCAAATCAAATGATTTATTTACATTGTAAACCCTGATAAGTTGTCAGAGCTCAAAAAAAGTTGAATGAGAATTTAAGGTAAGAAACTCTAAGTAAGATTTTTATTGTTCTTAACTTGAAATTTGAGCACATAATTTATAAAATTACTTAAAATTATCAGGTTATCTCAATGAAAGTATGTAATATTAACAAATGTAGCCTTATTAAAGCAATAATAACCATGCAAACAACTTATTTGCAATATCCACAGTAATCGAACGTTCATTTATAAAAATACTAATATTAGATACAAATTAGACACAGAAAGGTGTGAAAAGTCAAGCTACTGAAACATTTTTTTTTACAAACATTTAAAGAAACATCATGACCTGCATTTTGCAATGTTGTCATGCTGTTCTTGAGTGCTTTTGTTAAAGATATGCATGAGAATAAATGAGTCAGTTAAATTACTGTCCAAAATTCTGCAGGCATCTCCAGTACTTCCAGATCAGAATAGCAGGAAAAGCAAACAAATGTTTTAATTTATTCTGATTATGTCAATTAAATGCATAGAGAAATATTCTAATAGCTGTCAATCCAATAAGAGTCTAATGTGAACATTTCTAATGAGAATATTACATATTCATGATATAATTAATCGGATTATTACTGTAACATTTTGTGTTGTGAGTATTATAATGCTCTCAGCATGCATGTCACCCACACACGGTACATTTAACAGGTTTTGTTTTGAAAACAACACTAAAAATCAATAACATTAGCATTGCAATGAAGCAATGCATGAGAAGGCTTTATATTGACCTTGTAAAAAGGGCTAGAGTGCTGAAAAACCTCACAAGACCCTTGATATTTGAGAGTCTCAAACGACTGTGACGGGTGCAAGTCAATTCCTGAGGGTCTGAAATAAAGCATGGAGCGGATATGATCCGTTTCCACGTGGTGCTCGCACACGTGTGCAACTCAAGGTCACAGCAGAGCGCGCTAAGGTGCATGCTGACTCATAACTGGAGACTGATGCAACTCATGCACAATGGCAGGCTCTTTTTGTGAGGTTTGCACAGCTGATAGTCTCTAAGAAGTGTTGAGGGTCTTTGATATGTCAAGATGACATTTGAATGGAGTGGGAGTGCTGAAAAAACATCAGTTTCAGGTTTTTCTATGGAGACTATGCAAAATAAAAAGGATGTACGTATTGCATGCAACCTCATGCGGAAATTGCATGCATTCACATTTTCATCATTCAGCTGCATTTATGTAAAGACATTATGAGCCAAACAAAGTCTCAACGCTCAAAAATGATTCAATGATTCACATCCCACATAATCATTTAAAGTAACATATTTACATGTTGCATAAATGAAAGAAAATGTGAAATGTAATCTGATGCATGAACTCTGAGCAATCAAGTCTTCCAGTAGTTTTAATAAGATGCAAATCATAGTCTGACTGTGGCGCTGTCCACTCAGTGAGGTGCTGAAATGACGTTCCTCACTGATACAAAAATAATGCATGACAATATGACTGACTCTTTGTACAATAACACTAGACTGAAAGTTTGGCACACACTTAAATTGTATTTATGGAAGTCACTGTTTTTCATGCTTCAATATTTTAAAACCAAAATCAGTAACACTTGAGATATATACATTGTGTGGCCTTGAGGCAATCAGATTATCTCAGAATGAATTTGATTATCTCAAAATCTAATTCAGCAAGATACCTACTGGACAAAATTGCTTATGTGCTTCAGTGTATTTGGTCTGTATATTGTTATGGTTTTCTTGTCAAACAAATTTGATCTAGTCGGTAAAAAATAAATTTAACTCAGCATAAAAACTGAACAAAAAAATAATTATATGTGCCATACAGTCTAAAATCACAATGCTATTGCTTTTTTGTTTTATTTTTTGGTTAGATAACATACCTCAATTTTATGACAGAACAAAATAATACTTGTGTGTTTAGGTTTGGCTGCTTTTGAGGGCCAAATTGTGAAAGTGTCTTCACAAACATTGCAAAAGATGCTAAAGCATTAGTTCACTTCAGAATTCAAATGTCCTGGTAATTTCCTCACCCCCATGTCATCCAAGATGTTATTCTTTCTTTCATCAGTTTTTGAGGAAAACATTCCAAGATTTTTCTCCATATAGTGGACTTCACTGGGTTGAAGGTCCAAATGTCAGTTTCAGTGCAGCTTCAAAGAGCTCTACACGATCCCAGATGAGGAATAAGAGTCTTATCTAGTGAAATGATCAGTCATTTTCTTAAATAAAATAAAATAAAATAAAGTATATACTATTTAACCACAAATGCTCATCTTGCACTGCTCTGCGATGCTCCACTCATTACATAATCACGTAAAGATCACGCGTGACGTAGGTGGAAGTACTGTAGGGTGAAAAACTCATCTCATTTTCTCCTCCAACTTCAAAATCATCCGACATCTTTGTTTTACCTTTTCTTTTTGTAAAGGGGTTTGATTTAGTCTTTGCATGTTCTCTTTGTAAACACTGGATCGCTACTTCCGCCTACAGTACGTCGCGCGTGACCTTTCCAACGTGATTACGTAATGTGTGGCACATCACAGAGCAGTGCAAGACCAGCAAATGTGGTTAAAAAGTATATAATTTTTTTTTTTTTTTTTTTTTTAAGAAAATGACTGACTCTTATTCCTCTTCTGGGATCGTGTAGAGCTCTTTGAAGCTGCACTGAAACTGACATTTGGACCCATTGAACCCCAGTGAAGTCCACTATATGGAGAAAAATCCTGGAATGTTTTCCTCAAAAACCTTCATTTCTTTTCGACTGAAGAAAGAAAGACATAAACATCTTGGATGACATGGGGGTGAGGAAATCTGAATTCTGAACTAATACTTTAAAAACAGACTGGTGAGGTGAGCACAAATAAAGTATTCGAAAGGGTCATAAATCAGCCTAATTACGCTTCACTTTAAATCTACTGATCAACAGGTTTGTGTGAGCGGTTGGTTTGGGGTTCGCGAAATCCAGTGGGATAATATTCATGACGCTTTAATGACAGCAGTACTCGAGCTGACATAAGCAAAAACTGAAGATCGTGTTGATGCAGTTAACATGAACTAACAATGAACAATACTTAATAATCTTACTTAATGTAAATGAAGCATCAACATTAACTAACAGATCAAAAGTAGTATCTGTAAACAGTTAATGTGAACTAAAGGGAACATGAACATTTTTTTAACCAACACTTAAGGTTAATGAATGCTGTAAAATATTCTGCTCATTGTTAGAGACCGTAGTGTTACCAATGCATACAAATATAACATTTTCCAAAATCCCAAAGCGATCTCACACTTTTGAATCCCACACAGTCGCTATTAATCAATACGTCCAAAGTTTCTCCAAGCAGCTGCACGCACTCTCTCTCTCTCTCGAGCTCTTACCTGAAGTCGCTGTAGGGGTGAATGATCCAGTTGCCCGCCGATTTCACGCGCTCCTGCTCCTTCTCCACCGCCTTCTGGCTCCCGTACATGCGCAAGGAGAATTTATTGACCCCGGGCTGCAGCATGCTGCTGAACTGCCGCTGCATGAAGCTCGCCTGGCTGCCCCGGGTCTCGCTGTCCTCCTGAGCTCCATCCTCGGATTTGAGGAACGTCACCGAGTTCCGGGGCTGCTGCGCGCCGTGGATGGAGGACGAGGCTTTTCTGCTGGGGGTGTTGGAAAAGGACACTTTGGAATCCTTCTTCTCCGGGACCCCGGGGTTCGAGGCGTCCTGCCCCTGCGTGCTGGTTCCGTCCACGCTGGTCGTTGAATTGCAGGCTGTCCGCTTACACCCGTCCGTCTTGGACATGATGGACCGGAGGCTCCCGGTGCCGGAGTCCCGCCTGCACTCCCCGTTCTTGTTGCATTTCATGCTGGAAAGCGGTGCTGTGGGATTGCCGTCACCTTCGGCAGCATTACAAGCCTCTACCGTCACGGTGGCCACTACGGTAGACGCTTTGCCTCTTCCTCCTCCGCCCTTAACGGTGTCGTGGCGACCCGCAGGAGCAGCAGCAGCATCAGTCGGGCGCGCATCAGTGGAAGTGGAGCTCCTCCTGGACGCGCCTGCTCCTCCCCCTCCTCCTCCCGGTGCGCAGCTCTTAATCTGGGCGCTGTTCCCTCCTCCTGCTCTCCTCAGCCGCGGATGCTGAAACTTGGATTCCTCCTCCCCGTCGTCCGTCTCCTCTATGGCGACGTGATTGGGTTTCGGGTTCGACCCGGCGGCATCAGAGTTGGACTCCAGGCAACTCTTGGCGGTGCTGTTCCCGGCGCAGTGGTACGCGGGCGCGCTCTTATGCGCCGCTTTCTTCATCGCGGCAACATCCGAACCAGGCGAGAGCTCATTCCGGTCCATGTCATTCACCGGATCAGATCTGGCCTGTAATTATCTTTGCGGGAAACCAATCAGCAGGGATGATGGGTGATAGAGAGAGAGAGAAAGAGAGAGAGAGACCTACGTGATTTCTTTGCCAACAAAATGAAACAGCTTTTAGTTTATTAACTGTTTGTTGGGTCACTCTCTGAGTGCATTTTCCATTTCAGTAAGTTCTGTTGGATTTTAAACGCTCTAACAGATAAACAATGTTGCATTGCGTCATTTCAAGCTATTTTAGCTATATAATACAATTTTGCGATATATTATATCTTCTGATAACAGGGTTGGAAGTTATTCAACTAATTCAGGCATTTTGCTCAAGGTCATGACTTATAAAATACAAAATACCTTACAAATACATGCACTTCCTAAAATTATGATGCATAGTCACACTTCAAGTGTTTTAATAACATATACAGAATTAAAAACTGCGAGAAAATGAATACAATGTACTGCCAAAATTAGCATATAAGAAGCAGAAGTTGGAAGCATGGGTCTGGGAACTGGCCAAAAACACATCCTCACTACTATAAAGGAAACATTTCATAAATGTTAATGGATTGCTGATGTTTTTACACGCCCATAATATCATAATAAAATGCGAGCAACATTCTTTATTTACGCGTATGAGCACGTTTTGTTTTATTCATTCATTTTCTTCACAGTCCTGCTGACTTGAAAAAGTGATCAATCACAAGTCTGTTGTGTTCATCCAGATATCTATAAATGACTAAGGTCACAGGCATAAACAGATGGCTGGAATATCTGTAGCTACTATTGTCGCATAAACAATCTGGCACTCTTTTTTTTTTCTAAAAATGCAGATGTCGTCATGGCGTTATGATGTCATAACAGTCGAGGATGCGCTCAATGACAGTCAACAGTGCATTCAGACTGCTGTTTGCCGCCACCTACTGGCATAAAGACGGAACTACAGCAAGAGTTTTTGACAGCCACTGGGGTCACTCCGCTTTAAAGACCTGTTGAATGTCCTCAGAAACCAGACGGCACGAATACACCTGCCATATGCACATTAGAGAGGAAAAAAAAAAGATCCCATAGAGAAAAAAATAAGACCTCATGTGCCGAGATGTTATTCAAGTAATAATGCAGCAACAATCTTCAGCATTATTTTATATCAAACATCTATAGAGCGTAAAAAAGAACTGTTGGTTTAACTTAAAACAGTAAGTTATCTGGTTGCCTTAAAATTTGAGTTCATTGAAATTAAAAATTTAAGTTAATACAATGAAGAAACTCAAAATATTATGTTATCTGAACAACATTAAGTAAGAGGATTCGACAAAAGAAAAAAATGTTGATAAATCGTGAAAATAATTTGTTACAGTGTATAAAATGATTGCCATCAAAGTGTTAAACAATCTGCTAAAATGCATGGAAAAGACTTGACGACACATTTTAGCAAAGAATTACATTATCAGCATAATAATTTGAGAATGTTATTTTATATGCTTTTATTAAATATTATAAGAGAATTCAGTGCAGATATATCTATATTTGAGGATAAAACAACACTAAATAAAATAAAAAAAAAACTAAAATATCTAGATTAAACAATGTAAAATATGTAAAACAAATACATGGTGTCATGTGCTTCCTAAAATGATGATGTCATTATGGTAACTGCATTATTTAATAACAAGGTTTGCATAGTCACAGTGTTTTAATAACAACAGAAGCGAAAAAACATTTGCTTACATTGGTTTAGTGACCTAAAAATGCTGACATATTTAAAACATTGTGTTAAATGGGGAAAAAAATCCCAGATTTTGAGCCTATGCTCTCTGCTTTCACATATTCATGATATGAACATCGCTTAAACACGAGAGAAAGAGCTGCAGATCTGTTCTTGAGCACTATCAGAAAGCATCTCCAGAAAGCAAGTCATCTTCCTCCTTGAACATCACTGATGCTGACCTAGTAGTCATTAATGAGTCTGTTGGCTCACTGAAGTCCTGCAGACTATTAGATCTTACCTTGTTATCCCTGGCGCTGACGTGTAACCAAAGCCAGCCAATGCTCAGCAGCAGCGCAGAGAGTGGAGCGTACCTTGAGAACAGCAGCCCCGAGCAATGACATTGAAAGGTTGTCTCAGCTCAGCGGAGAGAGGGAGGACACGTCCCTTCAGCGATGAAGCGTTTGACCTCTGGAGGTCAGTGAGGTTGCCATTCTCCCTACCACACAGTCTGCTGGATAACCTGAGCAGCTCCGGATCAATCTCTGTATCTCTCTCTCTCTGCAGAACTGAATGCCGGCACTCACTTCCTGGTATGACACATTTAAGGATGATGCTTTGAGGCTTCATTTGCATAAAAGGCAAAGTTCCAAGAAAGGAGAAGATCTGTGGATTGATCTTGGAAGCTTCACAAACTCAGGAGATCAACAAGGTTGGAGATCACCAATGATCTCCAGTTATTTGTGGAGAAGAATTTTTAAATATCATTTTATAGGCATTGCACACAAGAAACTGCAACTTCCACCCATTTAGCTGAGCATAACAAGAAAAACACATTTCACTGTGACTTTTCCAAACTGCTTTTGCTGATATTTCTGGGATTTTCATGACTGTGGGAGAACTGTATCACACTGAACTGTGAAATAAGATTAGAATTAGGGCTGTCAAACGATTAATCGCGATTAATCGCATACAAAATAAAAGTTTGCCTTTTATATGTGGGTGTACTGTGTGTAATTATTATGTATATATAAATAAATACAAACACATTCATGTACATATTTGAGAAATATTTACAAGTATATGTATTTATTTATATTTATAATTTATATTATATATAAATAAAAATATTTTGTACACAACATATTTCTCTTAAATACATTATTTGTGTGTATTTATATATACATAATTACACACAGTACACCCACATATATTATGCAAACTCAAAACTTTTATTTTGTATGCGATTAATCACGATTAATCGTTTGACAGCCCTAATTAGAATGTCAGGAGAGAACTGAAGATCAGAGTTGTTACCGTTAACAAAAACATGTTAAGTGAAATTAAACAAAAATAAAAATATTAGATGAACAAATAATCTTGAAACTTAAAACTAGAAGCTATGCCTTGGCAACTAACTGAAAACAAGTACTAAAATGACTAAAACTGAAAATAAATAAAGTCTAATGGAAAGATTTAAAAATAAAAGCACAAAAACTAAAATGCAAAACTGAAAACAAAATAAAAGCTAATTGAAGACATTAGTAAATACTACAATATTATATAAATAATACTAAATATTTATTTGGTATGTACTGTAAATTGAGACATCATGTGACTACAATGCACAATCAAGAAGATTTTTTGCAGGAATATCTCGAGTTGGTTTGATCTGTGATTAAAGCTCAGTGCTCTTCATGAAGCAGAACAGACTTTAAAATAAACTGCAGTAAGTTTACAACTGACTGTTCAATGCGTGATGATAATTTCAAATGCTCTGAACAGTTCGTGCAACACATTTCAACAATGAAAATGCTGAAAAGTATTTTATGAATCTGTGAAGATTCGGTTGGTTGTTGTTGAAGGATGCAGCAGCAAAAAATACATATTACAAAAGACAGCGATGGATGGATGGATGGATGGATGGATGGATGGATGGATGGATGGATGGATGGATGGATGGATGGATGGATGGATGGATGGATGGATGGATGGATGGATGGATGGATGGATGGATGGATGGATGGATGGATGGATGGATGGATGGATGGATGGATGGATGGATGGATGGATGGATGGATGGATGGATGGATGGATGGCAGATAGAATAGAAAAGAATGACAGACAGCCCGACTGATAGGGAAAAAAATTAGACTGATAGATAGAATGACAGACAGATATAATGAAAGAAAGAAAGAAAGAAAGAAAGAAAGAAAGAAAGAACGACAAAGTATGACAGATAGAAAGAATGACAGATAGAACAACAGAACGGCAGACAGATAGACAGATAGAGAGATAGATCGATATAGATAGAATGACAGAACGATAGAGAACGATAGATAAAACGACAGATAGAGATAGACAGGCAGATAAAACGACAGATAGAACGATAGATAAAAAAATGACAGATATAGATAGATAGATAGATAGATAGACAGATAAAACGACAGATAGATAGAATGATAGATAGATAAAATGACAGATAGACAGATAGAATGGTAGAAAGAACGACAGACAGACACCTGGATCCAGAGAGGGTGTAAAGGGTCGTGAAAACTAGATGGTTTTTTGAATCAGTTTATACCTGCACACTCGCACCTCAAACCTTCATCTAGGACTCAAACTCATGCTGGGACAGTGCTGTTGTTTGCAGTGATTTGAAAGCATCTATTAGGGGTAAAAATCAAACGGAATAAACAAGAGAAACTCTGGAGTTAGTTTGTGTTTGTGATCTGTGGAGAGACCAATGACAGCTTTTATGACATGCTTCATCATCAGCAGTGATACATTCATTCATTCATTCATTCATTTGTTCTTCTCCTTTATTATCATTTACAAAAACAAATCATTTAACTTAAAATAAGTTAAAAAAAAAAAGAAGTTGCCTTGAACTGAAAGTCACTGAATATGTGTGGCAGACTGAGAGAAGACAACTGAATGTGAGAGATAAAAATATTTAATAAAAAAAAAAAAAAAAAAGTGAAAGAGAAAGAGAGAGATTTCATCATGTTATCAGGCCATGTGCCTTCTGGATAGAGGCCCAAAAAAGCAGGGTGAAAGAGAGAAAATCTATTTTTCTAATGAGCTTTAAGGTTGATGCTAAATGTAGAAAATCATAAAATGTTGCCCAAAAAAATTCACACTTTGTTCAGGGTTCTAATAATCTCCGCAAAACAAGAAATACTGTGCAAATAAATACGAGGAGAGGAACCTGCATCAGTGTTTTCCTCTGCCACAGATGTTCTTGTATCGGTTGGCTTTTCACAATGACGCAGTTCTATTTTTATTTTTTCATGTTTTCAATAAATATGACTAAATGGGTGAATCACAAAAACATGTCCAGGTTTTATTTAACCACAAATTCAAAAGAAAAACACATTCTTAAAATGCCTTTATTTTGCTTATTTTCATGAGAATTAAGCATATAGTTACCCAAAATTCTCATTACCATAGTGCATTCAGCTGTTTTCTCCATGGTGATTCTTATTACTGTAATACATTACAATAAAAAATATACTGTAATAAACTGATTTATAATCATAAATTAAAGGCTGTGCAACAAATACCATGATCTATAAATGTGTCTCAATTTCAATTTTTTTTTTTTTGGCACTACAATAATGAGATTCAGACTTTTGGCATTATGGTAATGAGATGTTTTTGCACTGTGATTAAAGGATTAGTTCACTTCAGAATTCAAATTCCCTGATAATTTCCTCACCCCATGTCATCCAAGATGTTTATGTCTTTCTTTCTTCAGTTGAATGTTTTTCAGGAAAACATTCCAGGATTTTTCTCCATATAGTGGACTTCACTGGGGTTCAACGGGTTGAAGGTCCAAATGTCAGTTTGAGTGCAGCTTCAAAGAGCTCTACATGATCCCTGACGAGGAATAAGAGTCTTATCTAGTGAAATGATTGGTCATTTTCTAAAAAAATAAATAAAAATTATATACTTTTTAACCACAAATACTCATCTTGCACTGCTCTGCGATTCGCCACACATTACGTAATCATGTTGGAAAGGTCACTCGTGACGTAGGCAGAAGTACTGCAGTAGGGTGAAAAATTCTCCAACTTTGTTGTTTTATCTTTTTTTGTAAAGAGCATTTGTCTTAATCTTTGCACGTCCTTTGTAGACACTGGATCGGTACTTCTGCCTAAGTCACGTCTGACCTTTTCAACGCGATTACGTAATGCGTAGCGCAGAGAAGTGCAAGACAAGCATTTGTGGTTATAAAGTATATAATTTCACTAGATAAGACTCGTCTGGGATCATGTAGAGCTCTTTGAAGCTGCACTGAAACTGACATTTGGACCTTCAACCCGAGTGAAGTCCTCTATATGGAGAAAAATCCTGAAATGTTTTCCTCAAAAACATAATTTCTTTTCGACTAAAGAAAGAAAGACATCAACATCTTGGATGACATGGGGGTGAGGAAATCATCAGGAAATGTGAATTCTGAACTGAACTAATCCTTTAAGTGTTATGAAAAAAAAAAAAAGTTCTAAAATAGGCTTGAGCTTTAGCAGAAATACAATTTCTTATTTCTTTTCTTCTGATTTTGGGGTGGAAAGTAACTGGTTTTGTGAGATTCACCCATACGCATGCTCACATATCAACCACATTTATCCGTAAAATAAAAATCAAATGATAAAAAACAAAAGGTTTTATTTGAACGCGTCCCTCCCGAGAGACACAAAGTCTGCTTCTAAAACGCAGTTCAACTTCGTGTGTCTTCAGATCTGCCACCGTCATCGTGCAGTTCAGCACTGCGCAACATCCTCTCTCTTTTTCTCAGCATTTTTCTCATGCTTTCTGCTGATTAAAACCACGTCACGCGGACAGGTGCTGCCGTCTGCCCGCTGTGTGCGCCCAAACCTTGAGGAATGATCGCTCTGAAGTTCAACGGTTTAAAAAAAAAAAAAGAAACAAAACGCTGTCTGAAGCAATATGAGAGTGTATTTTTCTCTTCTGGGTTTGGTGTGCTCTCTGACCTGTCTCCAGCCAGTTAAATGTGTGTTAGTGATGAGCAGGTTCAGAGGTTTGCGTTCAGCTCTTGCCGCTGGTTCCACCGAGTTCGAGATCAGTCCAGCGCCGCGTCGCTGCTGGAAGGGAAAGGGTGCCGTGTTGGCCAGGCCGGCGCAGTGGGGCTGAGATGATGATGTGTCGATGTGTTCAGGATGTGGGCTGAGGTCTTACGAGTTATTGGAGGCGTTCTCATTGCTTGGAGAGCTGGAGGAGGAAGAGGAGGAGGAAGAGGGGGAGAAATTCATCCCTGATAGGCCGGGCGGATCCGTGGCTGTGTTCTGCCCACTCAAACTCTTCCTGCATACCGGACACGTGTCATGCTGGGAAACAGAGAGAAAACGCATGACACTCAACACTACAGCAAATCAGCATATTAGAATGATTTCTGAAGGATCATGTGACACTGAAGACTGGAGTAATGATGCTGAAAATTCAGCTTTGATCACAGGAATAAATTATATTTTAAAATATATTTAAATAGAAAACTATGGAAGCTTGTTTCTGCCACTGAATAAAAAATAAAAAAGGTAATTCCCACTTTTCTCTCACAATTCTGACTTTTCAATTGCGAGTTAATATCGAGTTATTAAGTCAGAATTTTGAGTTATGAAGTCAGAATTGCGAGTTATAGGGCCCTATAATACACCCGGCGCAATGCGACACAAGGCGCAGCGCAAGTGTGTTTGCTAGTTTGCGTCCGGCGCCATTCGCGTTTTCCCGTTCAGCGCCATGTCCTTAAATTAGTTAATTAATTTGCACCAGTTAGTGCGCCGATGAGCGTGCTGGTCTAAAAAAGAGGTGTGTTCAGGCACATTGCCGGCGCATTGCTATTTTAAGGAGCTGAAAACAGATTGCGCCACAGACCAACTCAAACCTGGTCTAAAGTCTAAAATCAATGGCGCAATATTTTTTTGTTAGAGCGCGTTGACTTTGCTTATTACACACAGGGATGCGCATCACACAAATATGCCAAATATTAAAAACAAAAGGATTACAGTGTCAAAGAATATTATTGTGTAGGCTACATAAATATAAAAATGTAATGATGAATAGTCATTGTGTGTATTAGAATTAGGCTACCTATTTTCAATTCAGCCTATTACTACTTATAATGATGAACGAAATTGGCTAATTCATTGAACAATCATGCCAATACACACACATATTATATTAACTAACTCATCGAGCGGAGGTATTTCAAAGCCTACATTTGCAAGCCCGCTTTAACTTTTATTGAACATTACGCCCATTACTCATTAAGAGAATAGGGACAACCCACTTCAAAAATGCGCCCCGACGCACGGGCCGTGCAAAAAGTGCAAAAGCAAAAGTGGATTTGGACACGCCCTGAGTGCACCTGCGCCGTGCACTTTACACTTTGTGTTTATGGGCCCTATTTTAACGATCTAAAGTCAGAATTGCGAGATATAAAGTCAGAATTGCGAGATATAAAGTCAGAATTGCGAGATATAAAGTCAGAATTGCGAGATATGAAGTGAGAATTGCGAGATATAAAGTCAGAATTGCGAGATATAAAGTCAGAATTGCGAGATATAAAGTCAGAATTGCGTGATCTAAAGTCAGAATTGTGAGATATAAAGTCAGAATTGCATGATATAAAGTCAGAATTGTGAGATATAAAGTCAGAATTGCGAGATATAAAGTCAGAATTGTGAGATATAAAGTCAGAATTGCGTGATCTAAAGTCAGAATTGTGAGATATAAAGTCAGAATTGCATGATATAAAGTCAGAATTGTGAGATATAAAGTCAGAATTGCGAGATATAAAGTCAGAATTGAGTGATATAAAGTCAGAATTGTGAGATATAAAGTCAGAATTGTGAGATATAAAGTCAGAATTGAGTGATCTAAAGTCAGAATTGCGTGATCTAAAGTCAGAATTGCGTGATCTAAAGTCAGAATTGTGTGATATAAAGTCAGAATTGTGAGATATAAAGTCAGAATTGTGAGATATAAAGTCAGAATTGAGTGATCTAAAGTCAGAATTGTGAGATATAAAGTCAGAATTGAGTGATATAAAGTCAGAATTGTGAGATATAAAGTCAGAATTGTGAGATATAAAGTCAGAATTGAGTGATATAAAGTCAGAATTGTGAGATATAAAGTCAGAATTGTGAGATATAAAGTCAGAATTGAGTGATCTAAAGTCAGAATTGCGTGATCTAAAGTCAGAATTGTGAGATATAAAGTCAGAATTGAGTGATATAAAGTCAGAATTGCGAGATATAAAGTCAGAATTGTGAGATATAAAGTCAGAATTGAGTGATCTAAAGTCAGAATTGCGTGATCTAAAGTCAGAATTGTGAGATATAAAGTCAGAATTGCGAGATATAGTCAGAATTGCGATATAAAGTCAGAATTAACTCGCAATTGTGAGAAAAAAAGTCAGAATTGTGAGATAAAAAGTTGCAATTATCCTTTTTTTTGATCCCGTGGTGGAAACAAACTTCCATAGAAAACATTTGTTTTAAATTATAATAATATTTCACAATATTGCTGCTTTTACAGTATTTTTGTCAAATAACTGCAGCCTTGGTGAGCAAAAGATACTTTTATAACATTAAAAAAAAAAAAAAAAAAAAAAAAAATTATTGATCATGAGTTCATGTTAGTTAATTTTATAATAATTACTCTACTTGACATTGCCATTTTCACGCCACTGTATTCAATATTAAAATAAACTTTTTTGAAAATATTATTTCAATTAAGTGTTTTTTCTTTTGTTCTATAAATTATTTTTTGCAAAGGTTTAAAAACTATCAAATGTCGGTTATTAATGACATCATCCTCCAGGAAGTGATTTTTTGTGTGTGTGTGGGGGTGGTGGTGACTAACATTAACTAGCAAGGAGCAATACATTTGTTACAGTATTTATTCATCTTTGTTAACATTAGTTAATAAAAATACTATTGTTCATTGTTTGTTCATGTTAGTTCACAGTGCATTAACTAATGTAAACAAATACAACTTTTGATTTTAATAATGTATTAGTAAATGCTGAAATTATGAACTAAGATTAATAAATGCTGTAGAAGTATTGTTCATTCGTAGTCCATGTTAACTAATGTAGTAGTGAACGAATATTAACAAATGAAACCTTATAGTAAAGTGTTACCCAATGTGAATATTAAAAATATGACAAATAAATATATATGAAAATGAAGTTGAACTTCAGGTTGTGTACACTAATTGACAATCGCTCACAGAGCAATGCCTAACTTCAGGTCGTTATTTCAATCGTGTTCATTTTCTAGTCATCAAGTTATAATGAATAAAGTTCAAGCGTCTGAGTTTGACGAGCACATTTCTGAAAGCCTGGCATTTTATTTTACAGAAGTGCTTTCTTAATTGCAACATGCATATTCATTTTAAAAAGTTACAAAGTTCATAGGTGCTGTAACAGGATGGACCAAATGTGCCAGTTTGCGGCCATTAACGGGAAATCAATTTGCAAACTCCTGCCTTCCTGTACAGAACCAGAGTGAACGAATGAAATTAATGTTGCAAGCTACAAATTGAAACAGACTTTATCTGAATCACTCATTAAAGAACAATTAATGATGTAAAAAGTTGTAAACATATTGAATTTAGATGATGAAGTCTGGAGAAACGCATTAAAGAGAAACGCCACCTGTTCGAGCCAGGGAACTATACAGTCATTATGAAAGAGATGATTGCAGGGAAGTTGTCTAACGTTCTCTCCTGCGCTGTAGTCTTCTTTACAAACAGGGCACTCTAGACCAGCACCTGAAACACAAACAAACACAAGTCAGAAACAAGAAGTGACACATCACTAAATCACAATGTTGATGGTGAGTCTAAGTCTAAATGGGCTGCACTGTTATTAGAGATGTGAAAAGACTATATATTTTCAAATGGACTAGTCTGTGGCTTGTCTGAATGACTAGAGAACTAATCCGACTGCATTATAAACTGCATAATTTATTATCTTATTATTTAGGTGTTATTTGTTTTAAATATACTACCATTCAAAAGTTTGGCATCGGTAAGATTTTTAAATGTTTCTAAAACAAAAGTTGCCTGTAACCAAACAGTTGATGAGCCCCACTGACTTCCATCGTATGAAAAAAAACAAATCAATGGAAGTCAATGGGGTCCATCAACTGTTTGGTTACAGACATTCTTCAAAATATCTTCTTTTGTGTTCAGCAGAAGAGCAAGGAGCAACTTGAGGGTGAGTAAATGATGAAAGAATGTTCATTTTTGGGTGACCTATGCCTTTAAGTTTGCATTGGAAGATGTGAATCTTTTTAGGCAGTGTTTTGACAGCTAGTGATGATGCTTTAAAAAAGCGGATGAATTTCGAGATGCAATGCTTCAGAGAAATTCACCCTGTTTGAAGCACTGCAGCCAATGAGAACAGAGATCAAGTGATGTTATGGAATCGGTATGATGTGCTCTAGCAGTGTGTGGTCATGTGTCAGACGTCTGTGTTCTTACCCACGTGCTCCTGTTTTATCTGGACTGTGGGGAGACTCTTAATCTTCTCTTTGTCTGCCGGAGGGGGACCCGTATTTTCAAACTGATTTAATAACTACAAGATGACAACAGGGACAAAAATGGAACATGTGATAATACTGTTTTTTTTAATGCACTGACAGTGTTTCATACTCATTGTGGCTCTGCAGAGTTTAATCCTCACTGTGGTTGTAAAATAAAGCAAAAAGACATTTGAGGTTGTGCGTTACAGTGATTTTACCACAACGCACCACTAAAGCGATCCGTATTTCTCATCCACTATACAGCACATGTGGTATAATACCTGTGTTATGATGGCATCTAATCCATTGGCACCCCATGCATAGTCCATTGGGTTGGAATGAAGCATTCCCCTGTAAGACAGCAGTTTATAGTCCAGTGATCACTGAGAAATGATGGAAAGAAAGAGAAAATGTCATCAGTGACTCACCATGGCCCCATCGCCATGTTTGGCATAGCTGTCGGAGCGATAATTCCGTTAACTAACTGCTGAATGATTCTGTGAAAACAAAACAAATTAACATTTTTTAACATTTTAAAATGTGAATATTCAAAACCATTTTATTTCACCCGTTAAAGCAGCGGTTTTCAAAATGTGGGGAGATGAGCTGGAAAAACAGCCGTTGCAAAGACGTTCAAGTGCATGAATAGCAGTTGGTGCTCTGCCTTTATAAAGCGGCACAGAACGCCAATTCCACTGAATCGTTCTTCTTTAGACTTGTCACTGTCTGAACAACCCTGACATAGAAGTTCCTCACCATAGAAAAGCTTTAAAGCCTGCTGTCTACATTAATGACCGTAGTATATTATTACCACAATAATATGAAATGAAATAGACCGGGGTCCGCACACCTTTTGAACAATGAATTTCCACCAATTTTCCAGTTGATTACTAGGTAAGGTTTTAAAAAACATTTTTTAAAAATAATAAAAAAGAGATTATCCTCACAAAAAGCTGAGCAAAATTAGAAAAGAATTGTATATTGTGATATATATATATATATATATATATATATATATATATATATATATATATATATATATATATATATATATATATATATATTTTTTTTTTTTTTTTTTTTTTTTTTTTACTTATTTAATCATTATAAATACATTTAAAGTTTTTTTATACATTTAAAGTACACATAGACCAATTTGGAGCAGATGTCATTAGTTACGTCACTTGCAGCTTTGCGCGCATAGTAGTGGCAGAAAAACAGCGGTAACAAGTGGAGGAAAATACGCAAAATCCACAGAATAAGAGAAAAATGTTTTGTCGTGTCACTGAAAAAAAAAAAAAAAACAGTCTTCATTTGTATAGAATACCATCGATGAAGACGCCTAAACTGAGACATTTATGTTGCAAGTCACAGACTGGACTGATGAAACCTGCAATGATTAGTCTACCATTAAAGCATAAATTTGATGTAAACATAAGTCTACATAATATTCACATATGCAGTTCATAGAGAACATAAATACATAGCAGATACAGCGTAAAATACTATTTAAATCTGTAACATTTTACATAGATAACTTTTAAACAGAACATTTTTATCTCACAATTCTGACTTTTTTCTTGCATTTGCGTATTTATATCTCCCAGGTCGCAATTGTGAGTTTATGTCACAATTCTAAGGGGAAAAAGTCTGAATTGCGGGATATAAACTCGCAATTTTTGAGGAAATCAGATTGCTGCTGCAGAACTGTCATTTTCTGCCACCAGGCTCCGCCCACAAAAAACACCATCGCTGTTTGTAAAAACAAAATAGGTCTATATATAACTTTTACATATATATATATAACATATATATATATATATATATATATATATATATATATGATAAAATAATGAATAAATCTGAGGTACAGTGCCAATTCTTACCCTTCTAAAGTCGGTACACCCTCATGCCGTGTCCCTTGTCTCCGGGGAAGGTGCCGTCCCCGTGGCTGTCTCGCCCCGTACCGCTGTCGTGAGGCCATCTCCCGTTCTCTGCGGTTCTCTGCATCACGGTTATCTTCCCCTGGCAAACCCGCCCTGAATTCAAAGCCCTCATCGAAGATCCCCAGAGCAAACTGCCCATATCCATGTGGGAACGTAAACAAGTGCTGGTCCACATTCTGATGGGTGAGAGGTAATGCTTTAAACAACCAGCTGCTTCACACGCACACACATGATTTTCTTAATGTAGCTTATGTGATTGCCCTGGATAAGAGCATGTTTGCATTCAGGTTCAGAAATCTCACTTTTCACTTAAAATATATGAACCAAACTAGTTTGCACACAGTACTCAGTGGACAAAAGCATGTGTAACAGAAAGGCCTGCTGCACAGCACAATAATGAAGCTGTTAAACATAGAGAAGTGGCCGACAGCTCACCTCAAATGAGGGGCGATTTTGGTCATTAGAGGCTGTAGACGTGGACCCATTCTCTGCACTGGAAAAAAAGAGAAAGAAAAAGAGAAAAAAATTAACCAGAACCAGATTATGATAAAAAAAAATACAAGTATAATATAAATGTTTGAGTATAAAATACAAACTATGGAACTGACTACTATGGTACATCTGCGCTTATGAAAATATAAATATTAAATGTGTATGAATTGTTCAATTTCTGCAAGAGCAATTACAGTAATTCTGCTGAATTTCTGAAGAGATGCTTTAAACAGATTTAAAAATTAATCAAAATGTCAAATCTGAATGCTTTTACATTACTGTTTTATTTTTCTAGATCAAGTTCACAGTGTTTGTGAATATGAAAATCAAATCCCATCCAGAGTTTTGTCAGGACCACAGTGCAGCTTTTTGTTTTCCTGCCCAAATGAATTCAGTTCTCCAGACCCACAGCAGGTGGTCAGTACTTTACCTTCCTTCTCCAGGTAACTCCTCGATGAAGCCAGACTCACACCGCGGACAGATGTAATCCTGCAACAGAGGGAAAAGGGTGTTATTACATAAAGCCAGGGTAAAATCACTAAAACATATGGCCTAAAGCAGATCATTGCTTTTAGAAAAGAGCAACAGCAGCAATATGATTAAACACCAAAAAATAAAAATAAAACAATAAATAATCAAAACAATAAATTTAACAAAAAAACTGAAATAAAAAATAAATTAAAGCTAAAAAAAAAAGATTAAAAAAGGACCAAAAACTTACATTAAATACAAATAATTCAAAATATATATAGTATATAAATAACAAAAATAACACTACATAATATTAGACGTGCCAATATTTGGTAATACGATATATCACGATAATGAATATACACTATATTGTTACCGTGGGCATGAATATTTATTATGAATTATTAACATTTTTATATTACATTAAGAATACTTTACCTATCAGCCGTATAAAATCCCAACACCGCTTTATGGTGCCTCAAAGAGACACGCGCACTATGTAAACAAACCCAATGTGCATGAGAAGCACATGGCAGAACGGAGACGCGCTGAATGAAAGTGCACGTTCACCCTGACAGCAGAGGGCGCTGATGGAACAGCAGAAGTGCAGCGGTTACCCCGGAAACCTCGTAAACAAAGCAGCTGAGGTACTACAGTAATTAAACAACCATTATTATTATTATTTATTTTTTTTGCATTATTGTATTTTAATGTTCAGGGGGGTTTTTTGCTATAAGAAAAAGAGTTCTTAAACCTGTTATACTATGACAACACTTTTTTTTTCAACTTATTTCAATATCATGATAATACCGTATACTGTGATAAAAGCTTCAGCAATTATCGCAACATGAAAATTTGATCCCGTCACATGCCTATGTAATATACAAGGTTCAAACAGTTACTGTAAAATGAAATTCCAGGGCTTTCAAGGATTTTTCAAGCACAACATTTTTGGTTCACAAGGACTACAATCAGAGATCTCACTTATCAATCAATACCTTTATTATCTTTCAAATTCTAAAAAGAGGTAAATAAACTAATATGGTAAAACCAAAATGGTAAAAATAAAGCAGCACTTTTCAAGTGCCTTTTCATAAATTGGCTGTTTTCAAGGGTTTTCCCGGACTTACATTTCAAGTACTTTAAGCACCCTATATGAACCCTGCTTTAGTTTATACTGAATTTTTTTGTTTACTTTACAAGTCATTAAGAGCCTTATTAATAGATCAAGTAAAATATGAATATAAAAATACAAGTTTCATGCCATGTCTGGTAAATAGTGTTGCACTAGAAATGTATACCGTGTGATACCCTGCTGTTAAAAATGATCCAAATACCATCTCTTTATGAATGACAGCAAAAGAACTACATTGAGATCTTTTTATCATGAAATAAAATTACTTATATAGTGAAATAATATTATTTCGGTCATATCACCCACTCTTAAACAACAGGTTTTTCCATGATATGGGTTCAGTATTGGTAGAGATATTTTAGTCAGGTATCGCATCCAAGTCATAATTTTGGTATCAATGCAACACTACTACTAACAACAATAAGAATGTATTCTTTACGCATTCAATAATGTTTGTAATAAAAGAATTATTAAACAAAGAAAATCTAGCTTTTAATTCAGCGGTCCATGAAGACTGACAGGTGGAAGTTTCTCAAGAAAAACAACACAGGCAACTATATAGCGCAGATTTATCTTCTTGACTGGTTTATATGGGGACCTAAACATAAAAAGAAAATGGATGCAGAACAACTTGACTAATCTGCAGTATATACCATCATGACACAAAATTGTAATTCATAAACTTCTACAAACCCTCAGCTTCTTTACATGTTTGTGTATGAGATATTTTGCATGATGATATGCTTTCCTATACAAATAAAAGTGAAGTACTCTCAGCTGCATTTTCTCACAAATGACCATAAATGAGTTCTGCAGAATTCCCTCAATTCAGAAAAGCAGCTGAGATCATGACCTCTAGCTGACCCTCAGCTCAGTGACTGCTGTTCCGACCGGTTTGGGCTTTTTCTAGAGGCTCCGCACAACAACAGGAGGATAATAACGACACAGAACGATGAAGAGACATGCAAAAGAGCTTTGTGACGCCATCCATTCTCTGCCCTGCTCCCCCTGAAACCTCATACAAGGAGCAACACGTGAAGATCCTTTTGGAAAGATCTCTGGCCTCGTGTTTCCTGACAGCTATATGAATAATAAAACTGAGAAATAAAACAGATCTGTGGTTTAAGATTAAATCCTGATGTGTCCTGGGTCATTCGCTGTAAAGCAGACAGTGAATTAAGGCTGTTTTAGAGATGACATCATCGCTCTCCAGCCGTATTAGCTTCATTTATTATGAGTGTCAACAGAAAGTTGACCTTCATTAACACATACTGTGTGTTAATATATTATAAATGAATCCGCTGATCTCATCACAACCAGTTTTAGAGTCAACAAACTGTATTAGTTAGTAAAACTAACCCAATGATCTCATATCAGTATCAGCTAACTTCAGACACCTGACCTGAATCACACGTGACATGATCAAAATCTCCCCAATTTAAAACCAAAATCTCATACTATTTACAATAATTAGCTAATGCCACTAACCAGATCTCAAGATAACCAGTCTTCTGTGACAAATCAATATGGAAGCTTGTTTCCGCCATGAAATACAAAATAAAAAGGTGATTGCAACTTTTTATCTCCAAATTCTGACATTTTTTTTCCAGAATTGCAAGATATAAACAATTGTGAGTTTTTAAGTCAGAATTCTGAGGAAAAGACATCTTTTTTTCCCCTCACAATTGGACATTATAACACGCAATTGTGAGTTTATGTCGCACAATTCTTATTTTTCTCTCAGAATTACGATATATAAACATTTGCGAGATATAAAGTCAGAATTGTGTTCATATAAAGTTTATATGCTGCAATCCTGACTTTATATGATGCAATTGTGAGTTTTTATCTCACAATTCTGAAGAAAAAAAAACCATTAGAATTGTGAGATAAAAACAATTGCGAGAACAAAAAAAGGTCAGAATTGTGGGATACAAAGTCAGTTACCTTTCTTTATTTTTTAAATTTAGTGGCGGAAACAAGCTCCCATAAAATCAAAGATCAGAAACCGAACACATAAAAACAAGCCTTCAGCATTTGATCAACTTTACACATTAGTTACCATCAGCTTATAGAAAAATTATAGTCTTTATGTGTACAAAACTCAGGCCTAGTTAAAACACAACTAACCAGCTGACCACACAACAACCAGCCATCTGTTTCCACCAATCACAGATCAGGAAAAACACACAACCCATCAGCACTGAGAATCAACAGTGTCTTATTAAAAATAATTAGTCCAACTAGTTGATCTCAATCAGTTTTTAGTTAAAGCCACCTAATGAACACGACACCAAAACCATGGCTTTGAATATCTGACAGCTTTACAATCAAATTGTATTAATCTCACACTATTTAATTAACAGCATAACTAATTATCCTTTTAACTAATTCTCTGTTTTGATCAAGTAAACTGCAGATGAACTACATCTGAAACACAAGCCAGAACAACTGATCAGCAAAGTTCATCACGTCAGTATCATTATTTACGATGACTAGTTAACGTTAGTAAAAGTAACGAGTTCATGTCACAACATCCAGTGTGGTTGTTGTTTGACAGATTACACAAAGAGCAGAGCTCCGGAGAGACCTTTAATCTGCGCTCACATCTGCAGAGTTCGTCTGATTAAACTCGCATGTCTCCAATTAAGTGTAATTCAATTAAATACTCATTTTAATCCTGATTGTTGCTATTGGCAACCAGCAGCCTGTTAGCCGTTAGCACAGCTAGCGCGGAAAAGCGCTTTTTAAAAGAGGCCGTTCGCTCCGTTACATCCATCCGCACCGATTCTAAGCCTTCGGGAGAGGTTCGTTAAGTCCGCTGCGTCTTACCGGGAGCCGAGGGCTGATCTCTTCTGAGCACCGGTGACAGAAGAACCGGCAGGGCCGCGGGGGAGCTTCCGCCATCTTCGCTGCAGGACCGACTGAGAGCGAGAACGAGGCGAAGTATGGAAGCCCGGACGGAGCAAGCGTGGACGCGTACGGACGACGGGACGCGTTTGGAAAAATACACAGAGCGCGACTCTTTGCTTGACACAATGCAAAGTCTTCAGAACAAAATAAAATCATTGAAACAATTTCAATTTACCTGCAAAGTAAAATTTCCATAGGATAGGCCACTATAGTTTTTTAGATGATGTATTAAAAAATAAATAAATAAATAAATAAATAAATATATATATATATATATATATATATATATATATATATATATATATATATATATATATATATAATATAGTGAATTTTTGTTGTTTTTACACAGGCATGAACATCATTACAATCATTACAATATTTATGTAATAATAGTACAAAATTTTCTATTTTCTTATTGCACAACGTAAATTAAATAAGCTGAAAGTGACACCTAGTGGACAAAGAAGGAGTCAATCATTATTTTTAGCCATTATAAACTTTAGGCAGAAAGATTCTTCATGAGTGAATGTATCAGCAATCAACTGTTCTAATATATTGTATTAATTTATATATAATTGTAAACAGAAGTTATAATTCATATTATAATAATATTATGAATGTTATGAATATTATTGATCTGTGTAATGCCATTACAATCCTGCAGATGGTGATAAAGCATTTAAAACCATTGATAATTACGTAATTTAACACTTGGAGACAACATGAGCTCATGAAAATATGATCTCCTTCTTTTGAGAAAGAATACTCACTAAGTGAAGTACAAGGCCTCAGTTAGATTATTTATGAAATTAAAAATCATGCATGAAAATGAACAATAAAAAAGCCTATATCAAACAGGAATTCAGTTTAAGGTTATTATAGTTAACTGAGACTAAAACCATAAAAAAGTACTAAAATGGCTAAAACTGAAATAAAAATGCATAAAAACAATATAGGCATTACAAAAACAAATAAAATTGACAACAAAAAAAAAAAGTCACTAAATCTTCAACTGAAATTAGAATGAAAAACATACAAAGAAAACAAAATAAAAACTATAATAGTATCTCAGAGATACTAAAATGACTGATTTTCAGTTTTAGGTACATGTGTCATTAAAAAATATGCAAGCATGTGTATTAAAAATGTGTCTTAAAGTCAAACAAAGAAACTCTGAGGTCAATACAGAAGCACGCACACACACACACACACACACACACACACACCTGTCAGCTGCGCTGTGAATGAGGTCTGACTGATGTTGACTACATCTGGCTGTCATCATGAATTTATGCCAAGTTACATTGCGAGTTTGTCAGAGACGAGAGCTGCGGTGAGGCATTTGCACGAGTAACTTAACCAGTACAGACAATAAAACACACAGTGCAGCTCTCTAAACCAGGGTTTGCTTGTTTTTTATCTTTTAAATGCCACGGACCCTGAAATATGATCATCCTCCTGTGAGGGACCTCATTCTACAACTTAGAAGGCATCCATCTTATACAAACACCCAATTTATGCACTGAAAAATTTATATTATATGTCTAAAAATAGTTTATATTAAGTTGTGTTATATATCTCTATATTTCTTGACTCAGTAATGTATTATTTAATTTTTATTAAATCTAATTTATTTTCTTATTTATTTTTGTTACTGGTAAATGGGTAACTGACAACAGCAATGTGACATAATCCATTTGAAAACATATTTTGTTTACGTTATTATTAGTAAGCATGAATGTTTATTGAGAGACATAACGGAACAGGACTATTTTTAAATAGTACATATTTTACATAGCAAATATTGAATATTTAAAAACAGAAAAAAAAAAAAAAGAATGAAAATCAGTTAAAATTTCCCTTTTACATTCATATAAATGTGGTAACACTTTACAATAAGGCTGTATTAGTTAACATGCACTAACAATGAACAATTCTTCTAAACAATTTATTAATCTTAGTTAATGTTGATTTCAACATTTACTAAAACATATTTTAGGTCAAACATTAGTTAATGCACTGTGAACTGAGATGAATGTTAACCTTCTTTATTAACTAACATTAACAGAGGTTAATAAATGCTGTAAATATATATTTTTCTTTGTTAGGTTCATGTTAATTAATGCAGTCCAATCTAAACTTTGGTTGTTGAATAAAATAGTTAATGTTTATGTTATTTGTCAACTATACACATGCATTTTGTAAAAAAAAAAAAAAAAAAAAAAAACATTTAACTTAAACTTGGAGTATTTGAGACACAAATACAGATTAAATATCTTTTTCATTTCAGATCATCAAATCAAATGTTGTACAACAATGAAAATCACCAGATGACAGTAAAGTAGCAGATCAGTAAATGACAGGAAACTAAAACCATCATGTTTTAAAAAAAAAAATCAATAGTTTACTTCGGTTTTTAATAGTCAAATCAGAAATATGATTATGAAATGAGAACTATATACAGATGGAATATGATCTGAATGAGAAACGACCCCAGCATGCTGCTGTAATAATTCACAAACAATATTGCTAACATAAGAAAAACCCTTTGACCTTATTTTTCAAAAGACAAGATTGAGAAACAATCTGTAAACAAGAACAGAAAAGGTCAGAAGTGTTTTACACAATAAAACACGAGTTAAAGTGTAGAATGAGTCTTTGTTCAGTTCTCAGATGAGGCAGTTCATGCATTTGACGGCTTTACTGCCGTAGTCCAGACATTCAGGTCCGATGCACTCACAGCAGGCGTTATGAAACCAGCGGTACTTTGATCCGCCCATCGACTCGCAGTACTGCTTACACTGACGAATGGACACGCACTCATCAAAGTAGACCACCGTACACAAGGCATCTGAGGAATGAGATCAGACTGAGAGATCACACGTGCAAACCAGAGACATGAGAGGAGAGACGAGGAGAGGAGACGAGAGACGAGAGAAGATGAGACGAGAGGAGACGAGATGAGAGACAAGGAGAGGAGACGAGATGAGAAGAGAGATCAGAGAAAACGAGACGAGACGAGAGGAGACAAGACCAGAGAAGAGACTAGAGGAGACGAGATGAGAGGAGAGACAAGGAGAGGAAAGGAGACAAGATGAGAGACGAGAGAAGACGAGAGGAGAGACTAGAGGAGACGAGATGAGAGACAAGGAGAGGAGATGAGATGAGAGGAGAGATGAGACAAGAGGAGAGACGAGGAGATGAGAGGAGAGACGAGACGAGACGAGAAAGGAGTGAAGATGAGATGAGACGAGAGGAGTGATGAGGAGACATTAGTAGACGAGATGAGAGGCGACGAGACGAGAGACAAGAGGAGAGATGAGAGATGAGACGAGAGGAGAGACGAGGAGAGGAAACTAGACGAGAGACGAGACGAAATGAGATGAGAAATGAGAGATAAGAGGAGAGATGAGGAGAGGAGAGGCAAGACGAGACAAGAAAGGAGTGAAGATGAGATGAGATGAGACAAGATGAGACGAGAGATTATGAGCCAAGACTATAAATTAATGCATAAAACAAAATAAAATAAAACATTTTTTGTAAGTAAATGTGTCAGATAATTTCATCAATTTGTATATTTGTATATTTATATAGTTTTTAATGTTAAAATTACGAAATATATTAAATTATGCAATTATGTAAATAAATACATACTGACTATAAAAAAAAAATCATATTGGTTGACCATAATTAAAGGAGTAGTTCACTTGAAAAGTAAATATTTTGTCATAATTTACTAAACCACTTATAAAAACAAAACAAAATATGGATAAAAAATATATTTAAAATAAGGGATTATAAAAAAAAAAAAAAAATTTCCATGCAACAAAAGTAGGTTGAATAATAGTTTGTTTCTCATACAAAATGATGGTATGGCGTGAAATAAAGTGTATGAGTTTATATATTTTTTTATGATAGGTTTTTTTTTTTTTTTTTGAGCCTGACAGTTATTTGCTCAACCAAAGTTTGCCTGTACTATTCCTTTAAAAAGTTTAATCATGTCTTATAATCTTTGGCATTCTGAGACGAGATAAACATCTTTTCCTAGATATTTTCAGCCAGTACCCACCATCATGGACGCTGCTACTGGGCAGCGTGATGTTGTGACTCTGGCTGTCGAGTGTCTCCAGGAAAGACACGAGGTTCTCGTGGTGGGAGAGTTCCTCAGCAACGGGAAACGACACGACCATCATGTTAATGGGGGCGTCGCCTTCGGTCAGAGCGCGGAAGAGCGACGGGATTGGTCGGTACAGCTCTTCTACGGTGCTCTTGGAGGTGGCAGGACTGTCGTTGTAATTCCTTGGGTTACACATTCCTGTTGCCCAGAAGAAATGGAGGTACATCATGATGGAAAATCCCTCAAAGAGTCACTGACAAGCAGTACAAGCAAACCTGACCACAGCTGAAGAACTTAAAGACTTCAAAACGCCACTGTCAACAGCAGCTCCACTTTGAGAGATAGACCGCTGGTAAAGATGGTAATCAGATAATGGATGAAGGTTTTAATAAGGAGCCGAACGCTGCGGAGACCGTGTGTTTCAGATTAGCTGCGGAGCGGCTGCCAGGACAGCTGCTTCTGATTACCGGATCCATGGCAGGTTCTGGCCTTCAGGAACAACACACACTTTTCCCTCTCAGCTAATAAACGCGTGTTTGGAACAAAACAATCTCTACAATCTGATGCTTTCATGTCCTAGTTTTGAATAAAAAGTGACAAACATGGCATCCTCTCTACTTTATAAACTGCTCGTTGTGTATTATGTTCATAATAATATTTGTATATTATGTTCCTACAACTGTTAACCGGCAAAACCTTCTCTGAACTGAGCTGTGTTTAAAGCTGTAACGCAGAGATGAGAGTATCTGGATCATCTCACTTCACACTTTATCCCGCTGTCAGAGGAGTGTATACCAGCCCTCCTGTCATCGGAAAACTATTCTTAATATTTACAAGTGCTCTCAGTGGAGTGGGAATGAGCCAAACCTGTTAACACAACCTGAGCATCCTTAGTTTATAGTCACGACTCAACTCAAAATAATCCTAATAATCATTTAATTTAATTTAATTTAATTTTTATATAAATCAAAATTCAAATAAATTATTATCTTGTGGAATATATTTGTTTATTTATGTTTTGGTCCGTTTATGCACTCTTTATGCACTATTTATTTTATCATTTAAATTCTGATTTATATATATATATATATATATATATATATATATATATATATATATATATATATATATATATATATATATATATATATAAAAACAAATTTATGTTATGCATGTATAATGAAATCTTTACAATGCATATTTTATTTTATAATTTAATTTCATTATGATTTAAAACATAAGATAAGAAAAAAGTGGTTATTAGAATTATTATTATTAGAACTCTGGCTATTAGCATTAAATAAGACTTGAACCAAGAATATGAAATAAAGACATTTATTGAATTGAATTGAATTTCATAATTTAAATTAGATTTTTTTTTAAATACTTTAAAAATGTATTTTATGCACATATAATAATTGCATTTTTTGTTGATTAAAATAAATCAACCAATCAAAAAATAAAATAAAATAAAATGCATTACAAAGTTATGTTCAATGTGAGATTTATATATAAATTATATATATATATATATAGTCATTTTATTCAGTATTATGTTTATTTGTCTTGGTGGGTTTATGCACTTTATGCAGTATTTATTATATCTTTTAAAATAAAATAAAATAACCCCATAATATATTTAGAATAACATATATTATCATAATGTATATTTTATTTGATAACTAATAACATTTTATTTTATAATTTAAATTTTATTTACTTCAAAAATGAAATAAAACACTTTAATTATGTATTTTATGCATAATAATTACATTTCTGGTTGATTTAAATTTTAATCATTGTCCATGAACCAATTGTGGGATGCATTTGATTATTTATGTTTTGGTCAGTTTATACACTCTATATACATTATTTATTTTATCATTTAAATTTTGATTGATTTAAATAAATAAATAAAACATAAAAGTTATTGTGCATTGACCAATTGTGAGATCTGTGAGTTCAGATAGGGTATTGATTGTATATTGATTTCAAACTCACCTACACAGTCGCAGCACTCCTCCCAGAGAGAGCTCAAACACAGCATGCACTCTTTACAGCATGAACAGTTCCCCTCCGACGGCCGGCACTGACAAAGACCCTGTACACACACACACACACACACACACAGAAAATATACATTATGAAAGGTAAACATACAGGGGGAAAAAATGACATGACGTGGAGAAAGTCTAGCTTATACAAACATGATCACCAAACACGGGCCATAGAGACCCGTGAGTCTTGACAGAAACATCAAGATCTTTCAGCTGTAACAGTTAAAAGGAAACCACCCAAAAAGACAAAGAATGCTTAAACATGAGAAATAACACCAGGCTGAAAAGAAACAGAGCTGCAAACTGTTCCACGCTGGAAAAAAACGTCAAATGCCCCAGCGGAGAGGGGAAAAAAAGTGACCGAAACCTGGGACACATTTAGAGTTATAATTACAGAGAAAACAGCAGCCAGCTGAATGAAGGGGAACACAGACACACACATTTGGCTCTCAGTGTTTCGTGTTTTGCCAACAGTTGTGTGGAAGAGGTCAACTTCCAGATGTGTGTGTGTGTGTGTGTGTGTGTGTGTGTGTGTGTGTGTGCCATTAAAACTGAAAGTTCAGGGTAGGAAACAGAAAGAGAGTTACAATAGAACTACACAGAAACCAATACCTGAAAACACACGTGTCTCAGATACTTCCAAAAAAAACAAGCCCAGACAATTCCCGATCCCTGCCCAGTCCTCTTTAGTTCGGGGAATTGCGTGTGTGATTTTCATGCATTCCTTAAAAGAATCATCGAGCCAAACAACATAAAAGCCATAAAATCTCTGTTTGCTTCAGTTCAAGACACTGAAGCACAACCAAACTCCTGCTGTACCTGCAAACAACAACCCACCGTTTCATTTGAGAAAGAAATGATTCTGCTCAGCTGTGAAATGAAGGAATAGTCACCAGCTTCCTATGACTATAATGTCTCATAACGTGTGCAAGTTTTAGTAAATTAACTGGTTAACTGGGATCCGATATGAGCTCTCACAAAGCTAATGTATGAAGTGCCAGTCACTTAATAAATAGAAGTATTTATTTAATGA